>NC_060275.1:4871799-4941752 GCF_021613505.1 Equus quagga
CAAAGCCCCAGTTGTACATCCTAGTTGTAAGTCCTTCTTGTTCTTCTGTGTGGGATGCTGCTCCAGCACAGCCTCATGAGTGGTGTGCAGATCTGCGGCCCAGGATCCATACTGCTGAACCCCCGGCCACCGATGCTGAGTGTGCAAATTTAACCACTTAGCCGTGGGGCCAGCCCCCAGAAAGATACTTCTGTTTGAAAGTCACAACTTTCATCTTTGGATGAAAACATCTCCATTCCTAGGATAGAGCTCATCCAGACTTCTGTCTCAGACACTCCTGGAGCCTGAGCAGGACTCCTAACAGCTGAGGTCAGTCATCAGCTGCCCGAAACCCTGGAGTGAGTGTTTCTTCCCGAAACACATCTATCTGTAAAGGCATCTTCTCCATCTGTGAGGAACAGGTGTCAGCTTCATAACTCTACTCCTCCAAGAACCTCTTCACTCTGATGAAAATACTTCTCTAGGGCATGGTCAACTGAGGCTCCCTCCACTGTCAACTTTACATTAGGCAAAAAAAAAAAAAACACCTCCTAAAATTTCCAAATCAAACTTTTCTCATAATAAAAGTGAGTTAAACAGCCATATACACTAACAGTTCACCACTGTTATTTCAGATAGTTTTCAAGAACCAATGATTTTCTAACAAATGACATTTTTGTTGGAAGTTGGACGTTTTCCATTCATAATATTACCAATAAGAGAGCCATCTCTTCAGCATTCAATAAAGTTGTTCCCTTCACTGAAGGGTGTACTTTTTGTACTAGACAGAGGACTAAGTAACAGCTTTAAAAACCACCTTTTCTTTGTTTCACATCAAGTATATGACATGGGTCATCTGAATGCGGGAAATCAGAGACCTCAAGGCACAAAACCACATAGTCCTCAAGGGACAAAACTGGGCCAGAAATAATCTTTGGTTATCGTTGGTCCCTTTGTGACCCTATCTTTTTTTATTTATTCATTCAATAATATAATGAACATCTGTGAATTTACCACCAAACTTGAGAACCAGACCTCACATTCCAGATTTTAATTTATCCCAACCTGGTATTTCTAGCTAAGAAAGATTACATTCTTAGATTTTTTTCATTCTTTGTTTATTTTCATCTTCAATTCCAACAGCTGGATCCACTTGATTAAACTGTTTTGCTTTTAGCAACTTCTTCAGAGGCATTAGATACCTATGACAAGCAGAGAGCAGAGTAAAATAAAGCTGTACTGAGATTTGAAGGCTGGGTTCTATCAGCAGCTAAGTTAAGAGCTCTGACTCAATGGCCACTGAGCATGTCTGATTCAAACCAGAATTTCCAACGAAATTATGTCTCATCACTCAGGCATCAACAATATTACTAACACTAAATCTGAAAAAGTCAATGGTTTACTGCACAAGTAAAAGAGCTCTATGTATAAAGAGATTTTTTTTTTTTTAAAGATTGGCACCTGGGCTAACAACTGTTGCCAATTTTCCTTTTTTTTCTTTTCTTAAATATTGGCACCTGGGCTAACAACTGTTGCCAATCTTTTTTTTTTTTTCTGCTTTATCTCCCCAAACGCCCCCTGTACACAGTTGTGTATCTTAGTTGCAGGTCCTTCTAGTTGTGGGATGTGGGATGCCGCCTCAATGTGGCCTGACGAGCAGTGCCATGTCCATGCCCAGGATCCGAACCCTGGGCCGCCGCAGCAGAGCGCGCAAACTTAACCACTCAGCCACATAGCCGGCCCCTAAAGAGATTTTTTTTGACTCTGATGAGGAGCCCACAGCTTCTCTGAGATGCAGAGAAGATGCCCCACCATTGACATGGTCTTTGGGACGCTCTTCCAGCTTCAGACAGATCAGCTCAGCTTTTATCATTTTTACACAGTTGTGTTCTATGTAAGTTTTTTTTTTTCTGTTTAATCAAAAGAGAAAACTCAAAAATTCCCTGAAGCTTTGAAGTATGTTCATACAGTGCTATTCCTATGAGCAGTAGTATCAAAAATAATAAGCATTGGGCTAATTCCTTTGTTAAAGTTTTTTCATTTTCCAAATATGATTCTCATATAAACAACATATTTTTTAAACTAGGCAAAGTTATCAATTTTAAACAGATCTGATATGCAGCAAGAAGTCTGCTACTCTCTAGTTGCCAAAAATATATGGCATATCCACATTATATAACTATAAATATGAAATGAGAAAAAGACATTCTGAACACTACAATGCACTGTGAGAATGAAAGGGGAAATTATTGTTTTAATTAACTTTAAAGAAAATTTGGGTCTAATTTAACTAAAAACTTTCATACACATGTCCTGCTGAATCTGTTTTCCATAATCCTTTGCTCTACCAGATTAGCATGAAAAGGGGGGCACAGATATTATTTAGACTTTAGCAACTGAAAACTTGTTTAATATGTTTTTATCTAAAAACAAGCACTTTTTAAATTGCAAGATGCTGTGCATATATGTAGCATGATTTTTTGTGCTTGCATAACTATAAATTCATATGCACTTAACCACAACCCTGAGAAATGAGAAGAGGTATCATCCTCAGCATGACAGGTAAGATGGTGAGAAAGCCACAGTGACGCCAGGAAGAATGCACTTGAGGTTGACTACATTGAGAGGGAGGACCATATACAGTTACATGAAACTACAAGTTTGCAATACCTTTTATATAATGTGACTACAAATCATATATTAGATGAGCTAAGAAAAAGTCCATCTTGAAAAGGAAAAATTTCAACAACGATTTTACTATTTTAACTCTACCAATATACACTGAGTGCCAATCACTCTCTGAAAAGCTGAGACGGAGAAGGAAAGTGGCCCAACCACGCCCTCAAGAAATTATCTAGTGTGAAGACAGGACATACATCTTTTTTAAAAGGAAAACAAAATAGAATGTGCTAGGTAGTACATCGGCCTTCTTAGTAGTAAGAAGTGGTCATACAGAATGTAAAGCTAGGGAAGGACTTTCACAGTAAGTGAGACAAAATCTGGGCTTTGAAAAGAAACCTACACTGACCCCAGCCTAGAAGACTTGGAGACATGACCTGCAGTATGACACTGAAGGAAACACTAGACAGAATGTGCTGACATAGCTTTTCATTATACCTTGACCCAACTTCTACAACACACTTACTATGTAATGCTGTTTAGGAAATCATTATCCATAAAACAAGAATGAACTGGATTACACTAAAACTCAATAGAAATGGCTGTTTCTCTGAAAAGCAGATCTCTATATTGACATCGTATGTTAGAAACAGTTCTAAATAGAATTAGGTTGACTCGTATGAAATTACCAGTATTTAACAGTTTTTAGCCTAAGCGTTGATTTCCTATAATTCAATGTTAGGAGGTACCAATATCATAGTAAGTATCAAACGGAGTCATCATTGTTTTGAAAGGGAATAAAGGATTCGCTGAAATGAAAGATGGTCATTTTGCAGAACATGAGAATTACTATAAGATTGACAGGTCTCACATGGAACATCAAGGTCGCTTATTTTCTCCTCTGAGGACAAAGGGTGAAAGTGCCACAATATTAGTGGAAAGGCTCTTGTTTTAAGCTCACAGTTGATTATACAAGTGACCCCAGGACCAAGAAATGAGGGGGGGATATCTGAGAAAATATCCTACGCACCCTTTAACCTTTCCTATCAGAGTTCTGCAGCACAAGGAAACGTAAACACCTTATTTCTCATCTGTTAAAATGGATGATCAAATTGCTCTGATCCAACTTTACAAAAATTACTTCAGAAAGTTTATAAGTTTCCTGAAAATTCCTCAGGAAAAATTTTAATCTTGGACTTTTATAAGCAACTACCAAGACATCATGAATATAAAGAACCTCTCACAAAAAGTCAGTACTGTACAATGAAACTGTATAAAAGTTGGTAATTAAGCATAATTGAAGGCTGCAGTGAACATATAGGCCTTTGTTCTTTTAATTCTGGCACTGACTGGGAATTACAGATAAGAGCCGAAGGCACATTTTAGTCGGAGTCCAGATGTATAAGGCCCAGTGTTCTAAAAGTAATTTAAGTGAAATAAAAGAAGAGAAGCCAAAAATATTCTAGACGCCTGCCAGCGGAAAACACCTATATTCTGAACATTTAACATATTTGATGGATTGTATTTGGGATCACATCCTCAGTGACTCTAAGAAAGTTAAAAAGCTGACATTCTTATAGCCAAGATGTGAATGAACTACTAGACTAAATGGTAGCAAAAACAAAAAATCTCTTAAAATTAATTCGCCACATTAAACAACAATGTATTATTACATGCAAAAGTAACTGGAACATTCATATTAGAAAAGGTATAGCTCACTCTCTCCCCAGCATTCAGTTTTATCTTATTTCTATATAGGAATGAAAGAGAAGGCAATAGAATCAAATACATGTCATTTTAATAAAGATTATCAGTACGAAACTATACATCCTTGGTCTAATAACTCATTGAACTGGTACTAGATGACGTGAAGTATGCAGTATTATTATAGTCTTTTGTGTTTCTTTTTCTGGGAGATGGAAGTGGCAGGATAAAGCAGCTTCTAGCTATATACATATATATATGTATATATATATATACATTTATTTATTCATTTATTTAGATAGAGGGTAAATACATCTATTTGCCCTTTATTCACCTATGTTCTGTAGGAACACAATGAAAAACAAGACCAGCTAGAGATGGAATAAACAAGAAAGGGTCCCCAGAGGACAGGGGCCTCAGACTGAGACCTGAAATTAGAAAATGATTTGAATTGATAACCAGGGAGATGAGATGTAGGGGGAGTGTACCAGGGCATACGCAGAACAAAAGAACAGAGAAAGGAAGAAACAGGCTGTGGAGCTGGGAAAGGATGTGCCTAACAAAATAAAACATGATTAAGTGGCACCTTTGCAGGCGAGTTCTGCAGTGTGGGTTAGGGAGGAGGAAACTGGAAGTGGCATGAGGCAGTAGGCCAGGGAAAGTAGATGGAGGTCACCAATACATGTTGCTGTAACAACGCTAATCCCCTTGCCCTCAGTTCCCCCTCCCCCGACCCAGAGCCTGAAATCCACGTTGAGGGATGTACAACCTCAGAAGAGTTATAAACTTTGCTGGCATCCTCCTATGTACAGAATAAAAGGTAGCAGGCACAGCATTTGAGATTCTTCTCGACCTGATTCCAACCCAGTTTCCCAGGCTCCTCCTCACCATTCCATAATGTGCCTAAATGAAGACCATTTCCTAAACAGTGCATCATCGGGGATCTTAGTTCTTAATCATATACTACTTGCCCCCAACCCTATGCCCAAGGTCACTGCAGGCACACGGCAACAGGACATGCCAAGCTCACAGCCACTTCCCAGAGGACCTCTGAATGTGCTCTCTGCTGGGAAGGCTCTAACTTCACATTTCACTTAAAGTGTAGCCCTTCAAAAAGGTCTTTCCTGACCACCCATCCTAAGGTAACACCTCCAGCAGACACTCTCTGCAACAGCAGCCTACTACATCTTTATCAGAGCTTTCCGCCTAATAAAATTCTTGGTTTCCTTTATGTGCAATTATTATCTCTTTAGGCTTACCCCCAGCCCATCAACTCCAAATCTAAAGCACAAGAGAAGAGACGTCGTATCATCTTCAAACACTACATACCATCTCAATTTTGGAACACAGTACTAAGTGTAGTAGATGTAGTAAAAGTTTATTGGAAGAAGAAATCGATGAACAAATGTGATGCCTTTATTAGCATCCCCCATAATACCCTGTAAGCAAGATTAATTGTTCCCTCTCCTAAAACTTTCTTTTGTATCATTGTGTAGCTTTTCTTTTTCCATATTATGGATAATCGTATAACAACCAATATCTGCTGAAGAACAAGAATCAGATAACATTCATGTTTATTTAAATGTCCAAGAATAAAACACTCAGAGATGAATGCTCAATAAATGTTGGCTCAACTTAAAGAATCTTAAAACGATCTTATATATCTGCAGCATATATACATTACCAACACTTAAAATTCCTCTACTACTAACACGAGAATTTCTTTCCAGCAGTAAATATGGTATTCTATCGCCATCACCATGATGTACCGAGAGCAGCGGTAACCTCTGACAGAGCTGGAGGCATGCACCCTGGTCTACCAGGCAAGCGCCCCTCCCTTCTCTCACTGGGACCACACTAACTACGTCTGTTCAGCACACTGCAGGAGCAGGCATTCTTCAAAATAACAGATCATCTTGAGAAATAAAAAGCACCACTGAAGCAGTACAAGGAAGTGCACTAAATTTTCATACAACAAGGCAAGGACAATTTTTTTAAAAAGTCTCATAACAGGATTGCATGCTGCTTGACACACTGCACCAAAACCAAATGGCTGAAGACATAAGTACTCCCAGACAAACACTGGCTCTACTTTGCAAAAATTCCCATTGCAAAACTTCCCTTGAATTATATGAGCTTTGATTCATGTGAGGTTGTTAAAAAATATCACACACATAAAATGAGAATTTCCCATAAGGGGAAAAAAGATGAAACTAAAAATAACAGTAGTAAATAAAAGGCATTCCATGAAATCCACCCTGCTTTCTAGAGATGGATGAAATTTTGGCACTGAGCTTCCCAGCAGTAAACATAAAGAGGAAAACTCAGTTATATACATGATTTGCTAGTACATAAGACCAAAATGACAAGTTGTGTCAGAAAGGCACAACTTTTCCTGGAATAAAGACCAGAGAGAAACTGCCCCCTGAATGTCACAAGAAATATATGACATATCTTCATTATCACAAAAACTAAATATAAAATCAGTAAAGTCAATTTCATTGGAAGAAGAAAACAATGCCGTGAAGGAAAGCAGCTCTCTAGTGATGGGATTAATTGAAAGCACATTGAGAAATGAAGGGAGGGAATATGTATTCAGGACAGCAAAGTAAGTGATCTGACAAATATACAGACTCCAGATATTCCACATAGCTTTTGAACATGTAATTGAAGTAGAACTGCCATTGCTTCATGGAAACTAAGGAACCTAATCAGGTTATAAGCTTGAAAAGAAGATGTCTATCCCCTCAAGAGATGAACCATGAGAACTGTCTGTAACTAGGTCAAGACACTTCCCCCAAAAAGAAGTCGGAAACTTCAGCAAACAGATGAGGAACTGAGATCCCGACATTCTACACCACTGACAATTTCAGAAAATATCCATTTCAGTAAGAAAATACTTGTCATAAAGCAACCACAGAACATCTAAACTATCCATTTAATTCAGAAATACTTCCCAGATGTTGACAAGATAACTTTGGTGGAAAATATATGCTTATCTCCTTATGTACTTTAATAAATTGTCAGCTTAAATCAATAAAACATAGAAAGAAATTTTCTAAAAGTAATAACCTTGGCTTTGGATGAACTGATGTGACTTCCATCTACCTTCCCATGTAGCTAATTATTTAGCAGGGCTATCTGTCTATTCAACCCCACTTTTTCACAATAAAACCATGTCAAATAATCCTAGGTTATTATTTATATACTGCATACTGTCTTCAGATGGAGAAATGGGGGCAGAGAGAAAAAAAGGAGTCCTGAACTCATGCAAAAGCAATATTAAATCATTAAAATATAACAACCTCCCACTCATTAAAATAAGCACTCTGAGATGGGGAGAATTGACATGTTTTTCTTCCATTTTGGCTCAACAGTTATTTCTTGTGTAAAAACTTTTTAAAGCAGAGAGGAGCCATAAAAGCTTTATTTTTTCTAAATTGGACCTTCATAAAAAAAAAAGATGATTGCTAACTAGTAAAGGAAGAAATGAGAAGGAAAGACCAATAAGCAGTGGCTGATGGAGAGAGTGAGCCTGAAGCCAGGAAACATGAAGTGACCAACAAGTTTTATAAAGAACACTCCACGGAGATCACACAAGGGACATGCAACACGGAATAAAATATCTCAATGCATCCATGAGAATAAGCCACCCATTTCAATGGTAAAATAGCAAACAGTTTTTACCTTACAGAAATTCACATGGAATAAATACTGAGGAAAACTATGATCCTTTAATAAAAGAAAATGCACGCAATAACAACTTAGCCAAAGGCAAGTTATTTCTTTAAAATGGACAATAAAGTGATAATAACAGGAATTAATCTCATACTATGAATAGAATCTCTTCTAATAGGAAAAAATTGAGTCTACTTAAATATATGCAATTCAGAGTTTTTATAAAATGTATTATTCTCTCATTTAAAAGTAACCTAAGTTTCTAGGGGCTGGCCCGGTGGTGCAGTGGCTAAGTGCGCAAGTTCTGCTTCGGTGGCGCGGGGTTCGCCGGCTGGGATCCCAGGTGCGGACATGGCACTGTTTGGCACGCCATGCTGTGGTAGGCGTCCCACATATAAAGTAGAGGAAGATGGGCATGGATGTTAGCTCTCGGCCAGGCTTCTTCCTCAGCAAAAAGAGGAGGATTGGCAGCAGTTAGCTCAGGGCTAATCTTCCTCAAAAAAAAAAAAAAAAGTAACCTAAGTTTCTAATCAACTCCAAGTATCATTAGCGAAGCTTCAATAACAACTGTGCGTGTAGATGTATACATGCTTCTCCCAGGAATGTTTGAGTTTTGGATGATGTTTTCATGTTTCAAGAAAAAGAGTGAGACTTGCATCTAAACTGAAGGACAGGAAACAATGATGACGCTTTCACACAATTCTAACATAAAATTGTTGAGACAAGAGGCGAAGGAGACGAGATAGACTCCCAAAGACTTACCTAACGTCCCGTCATATATTAATGGCTTACAACAAATTAGAACCAAGTATCAGAGCTGCCAGTATTTCTGTCCCACAATTAGACTAGGTGATATCTGGTATGTATAAAAATGTAGAGGAAAGATTCTACTTATCAATAAGATCAAGATACTGTTAAAAGAAAGATGGCTAACCACAAATCCCCAATGTCTGATAAAAGGGTCGAGAAGCCAGAACAATTTCGGGGCTCAGTAACCTGAAGGAGGCCTGAGGGAAACCCACCAGCCCAAACAAAACCCTGACGCACACTGAGCCTGCCCCAGGGGCCTGAATACACCCCAGCTCTGTCGACAATAACCCACTATCTGAGACTTACACCCTTCAGAGACGCCTCCAAAATTTGCTTCACTGAAAAAACACTAAGGTTTTGCTCTGGATATTCATTAATAACTTGGAAAAAACAGATATGCTTCCTTTGATTCCGAAACTGTTTAACTCTTAGACTCTGATGTACACGTCCGATTTAAAATCCCTTCTTGGTGAAAGTGGTTTGGAAGCACACCAGCCTTCCTGAGATGCTGCCAGAGCAGAGATCTCCTGATGATGCTCCTGACACCACAAAAGCAATGAATCAGATCACAGTCTGAGTGAAGCGTGTCCCCTCCTCCTATTTACACAGTCATTCAAAGCCCAGCTGATTTCCAAGAACTGAACTACGAATGCCATCTCCTTCTATTGTAATATGCACCTGGCTTTCACATAAGATACACTTATTATGACTGTTTCAATTGTGATAATTGTGGACAAGCTCATTTTCCAGATTACTATTAGCGAATTCACAGTCATAAAGATACTTTGGCTTACTATATTACAAAGAGAATTACTTATTTAAGATAAAGACTACTTTAGAATGAACTTGCAAATTAATTGGAGTTTGTTTGCTTGAAATATAAATTTAATGTGGCTATATTTAGTTGTTTACATTTAAGTGTACAAAATTTCAGTGATACACTACCTTAAAATAAGTTCATACAAATTTAGGGACAAAAAAGTATGTTCTCACACAAGCCATCACTTCAGTTATTCATGGAGTCAAAAAATATATATTTGAAATTATTTAGTTTTCTGTTGCTGACGACAGTCAGGCTGACAAAATTTATTGGTTGACCAAACTATAGTGCAAGTATATGAATTTATTTGTGATAAATTATCATTTTTGCATATATCAAAGCACAAAGCCTAAATACTTGCAAACAAAATGCATTATTAATTTAATTGTCACAGTCTATTTAGCTAACTTCTATTACTATTTGCTATAATACACAATGCATAAGAGGGGAGAATCAAATTCAAAACATAAAAAAATAAACTGATTATATTGTCCTGGAGAAATTAAAATATAGCAAGCTTGCAAAATTACAGCCAAGGCATTAATGTTCTAAATAGGCATGAAAAAAATGTTTAACTTAATTTAGAGAACAGTTATGCCAAAACTGACGGTTCAACATGCTGATAGTTTTTTTGTTTCCTAAAACCATTAAAAGGTCTCAGTTCTCTCTCCAAGGAGTGGAGGAAGGAGGGATGGAAGCAAGAAGCCCTTGGCATTTATTCTGCCAGATTTTGCTACTTAAATCTTAAGTCTCCTCCAGCTATGCACGGTCTCTTGGAAAATTATTGCTGTTGATTCCTGGCATTCCAACTCAGTGTTTCTACGCAGTTAGAGGGAATGCCCTAGAAGCAGGTATCATAAACAAGAAGGATTCTGGAACACAGAATTTTTAATAGGGAAAACAATTCAATCAAAGACGTTTAGTTTAGACAAACTCTGCAACTTGGACTACTTAGAAGTAATAACCCAGAAGATAGGCTATACTTTCTCATTTGAGATTCATTTCCTGATTTTAGGACAAAAATCTTGCCAATGTCAGAGAGAAAGTTCACAATATCTCAAAGGGGAGAAAGACAGGCAATCGTTCTCTTCTCTCTTTTTAGCCCCTCTTTATGTGTACGTATTAGGGACTGAAATGAGTGAAAGCAAGCAAGAGACTCCCTGGAACACACAGGAAAAGGTAAATGGAAAAACCAAAGAGTACATCTGAGATTTTCAAACTCCTATCATAATATATAGGAGGTATCTAGTATTTTTACCTGCTCAGAGGATAAATATATGTATATAAGGTAATGAATTTTTCATTAACATGAAACAATATGAACAAACACATTGAAATTTTTAAAATTCCTAAATAAAAAGCAGGATAATATATTTGAGTTCAAAATATATACCAGTTATATAGTAGGGAAATATTTTCTTTTTACTAATTATCTGATCTAGATTATTTTCATTCAAATTTATTTCGTGAATAAAACACCCTAACTACCTAGAAGTAAAGATTCTCAATGTGAGATAACATAATAGTACAAGGAGGAGCACTGGAACTAGAGTCAGAAAATAACAATTCTAACATTTATTATGAGATATTGAATAAATTATTGTATATTCCTCAATCTGTAAAATTGGAATAACAATGCACTGCTAATAAGGTCATAGAATGGTTGAGATAATGCGTGTGAAAGTAATGAGAAGAAAGTAATTAAAAATGTTTTGTTTCCACTTTCTTAAACACTTATGAAACATAACTTTGAAAAGGCCGAAATCATAAATTTAAATAATATAGAATTTTTTGATTCCAAGAATAATGCATTCAGGATATGTTCAACACATACATTTGGCTCAAACTGAATATAACGCTACAAAGAAAAGTATAAGAAACCAAAAGGTAAAAAGTAGGCATATGTAACATCCCAATATTTTGATACAGTAGTCATGTCCAAACTAAAACACCAAAGCAAACAATAGGCCTCCAATAGAAAAGCCAAGGTAAATTCCTTGTAAACAGAAAATATTGGTAAGAGCATTTTATATTTTTTTAAAAGGCAATTAAACATTTACAAATATGGCAGAAGAGGCCCTAGGCTATAGAGCTGTAGAACAAATTGCATTACTGTTGACATTTTAAAACAGTATTAAAAAACAAAAGTTCCCAGGAGGATCTGTAGAATTTCAGATACCACCTGGGAGGATCTGGGGAAAGTTGAAAATCTACTGTCTCTGAAGGAGGGTGAGAGTGCCTGCACTAGTTCTGAGCGAGCTGCACATTTTAAAGATTTAAAAGATTTCAGAAGTAGCCATGCTCACCTGGTAGCTGACACTGCTATACTTCAGTTCACCTAATATAATTAAGTCTATGTGATGAAGCTAATTATGATATACTACCAAGAAAAAAGAAAACTTGGCAGTTGATGACATAATAATTGTAGTGTTATTTTTCATGAGATGGCAACTGTAGTATTATTTGGGGGATGACACAAGATGTATTTCTTGTATAATATCAGCAATATTTAATTCTACAGTAAGAATTCAAGAATGTTATTTTAAAACCTCAAAACAAAAATACAGGAAAAAATACACAAAGTTTAGCTTTATATTTATTTTAGCTCATTCTAATGTATTTGCAGAGATAAATCCCTCTAATTTAACTCTTATACTGTTTCAAGGTTGTTTCACAAATTGAAAGTCTCTCAAATCCTTTCAAATATTTTTAGAATGAATTTTTTTAAATTAAAATACAACATTAAATTTTTGTGGGAGAATGGTATAAAATATGATATTCAAAAACATAGTACTCCAAATGCAAAACATGATGAACTAACGATAAAAATTCTGGAAGTCACCTCATTAAACAAAACCTAAATGAAAATATATTTTTAAATAAAGAAAAAATGGATGAAAATTACCTTTCTTTTGGGGTGCCAACTCCATGTTTGCCCAGTAGATGAGTATTTAAGTGCTTCTTCATTACAAAAGCAACCCTAAGAAAAGAAGTAACAGTAATTTTAGAACTAAAAATTCTCTGCTAGAAATATGCAAAAAAAGTATTTAAAAATAGGCATGTATATGGGAATGTATCATGAAGATGCACATTACAATGGCACTTTTGCTAAACAAAAAGCTTGCATACAGATTAAATACACTGCAATACTTGAAAACCAGAAAAAATAACTGTATTTAAATGGTCTGGTTCCTTTCTTCCTTGAGTATACTAACATTGACGAAAACAATGATTCTACTTCTTCAGTCATTGTCTTCACTGACAGTTAGTAAGAAAGATAAAGCAATACCTCAAGATAACACGCACTGCCCCCTAGTTGATCCCACACTTCAATCATAAAATGAGTTTGAGAAAATGTCATTTTATTAAATATTTAAGGGACTATAAAAGAGAAAATGAATAGCCTTCATGAAGCTTCCTTAAAAACATGGTAATAATTTGAAGAGAGGTTTTTAAAAATGATATAAATGTTATTGTGTCTGCAGCACATACATACAAACAATGTACTTAAGTGCCAAGAAGATATCAATAACTAAAACAAACAAAAAGTACTACCTGACATGCTGTCTTATTTTATACACAAATCAGCTTACTTAATGCAATTTTGTTGACACAAATATGAAATGGACAGGAGTCAGAGCCAGTCCATGGAGCGCCATTCTTCTACTGCGTATAGTACAACATCAATTTAATTACGTCATGTGATTATTTAAAACAATTTAGATCTCATTCAGAAGCATCAGATTAAAATGGCTCTCTTGATAAGCAAAAAAAAAAAAATTTACTGTTGTAACTTTCAGTGTAAAAGGGCTTGCAAACATTTTTGTTAATTATGTATTACAGCTGTCCTTCATAAAGTTAATTACTAATAGCTGAAAGGCAACAGAATATATTTGCATATGTACATGAAAGGCATGACATACGCAAAAATATGATTTTAATTAGCATTCTATGATATGAAGGGCTACAAATCAAATTGGCATGTTATAAGAGTCTTAACATTAAACACTGAATTCATCTGGACATGTTTGCACAAACGGGCAATGTAAAACTGGAAGGTACTGTGGCCGTATGGAAGAGGCACGTGTCAAAAGCCAAGATCAAACCAATTTCTAAAATGTGAATGCTTCTTTTATTTTCATGTTGCTCTATTTTGGTTATTTTCACATAATATTAGGGAACCTCAGTTTTGAGGCTAACATACTTGTATTTTTTTAAATGACTGTGACTTTATTATTCAAACAATGCCTTTGTATACACTGAAAATAACATTCACTCTTTAGTATACATTAGGTAATAACTATGGACAATATATGCTTTAGAACTATAAATAACTGGTCAGATCGTCAATCATTACAATGGAAGAATAATTCTTACATATAAAGAACCTCAGTGTGGCGATATTAAATGCTTAGCAAAAATAACAGCACAAGATATTCTATATTTGTTTCACTTGATTCGGACAAAATAAATAACATTTTTCATTTCCTTATAAAAGAATACAGTAATAACAACAGTCCAAGTCGTAACTTCCCTACTGTCCTCTATTTTCCTATAATTAAAAAAACATAAAGCTAATAGCAAAGAGCAAAGGTTAAGAACCCAAAGTTGCAAAGCACAGCTTATTTATATGCCCAAGTATAATTTAAGAGATCTGAGCTCAGAAACCACACTGCAGTTTTTAAAAGAAAAAAATTTTATTAATTAAAATGCTTGTTTTAAGAATTGAAACAAAAACATTACACTGCACAGGGGAACAAACTAGAGTACACAGGAAGAGAAAGCTTCTACTTAAAATAAGATTCTTATATTATCTGCTGAATGTCTGTAATACTAAATATTTAAAGTAATAATTTTTTATTACTATGGGAAAAAACTTATAATACTAAAATACAGTTCAATTATAGTCAAATGCAAAATATTTACCCACTCAAAACCTGACTTGAAGCAAGTATAAATTATTCTTTAAATTTGACTTAACTAAAGCACAAGTAGTGTAAAAGTCTCAATATCAGTTAAAAAACAGAAGCCAAGCACGACTGACTAAAACAAACTTACCAACCTACACAGACATAATATTGCCAATTTGTCATTAGTGAATGCAGCCTGTCCTTCACAGCCATCGTCAGAGCGTTGTTTTAATATTTTTAGCATAATAATTGTTTTGGAAAATTTATAATCTAGATACCACTAGCAATAAAACAAAAATAATCCCAAAGCTGAAAAGCTATGCAACTGAAACGCAATGCTCCTAATGAACAGTCATGCCTTTATGTATTCATGCCGTTTCTACACATTTCTGATCACTTGGGATGTGGCAGCCAACGGTAGGTTCTGCAGGTACTATGTAAAACAAGACAGTGAAAACAGTGCCTTCATGAAGCTTTCATCCTATAAACCCGTAGCTTCTCAACAGGACAGAGTAGCACCAAGCCTGCCCTACTCCTGCACGGATATGGGAAGTCACACGTCCACGCATTAGCTCATGTGCTTAGTAGGACTGACTCTATGCAAGAACAGTTCAGGCAGCTACGGTGCACAGGTGACAAAATATATAAAGTTCCTGCCTCAGAAAATGTGAAACCTGCTGAGGGAAACAGACAACAAGAACAAAAAGTAAAATACAGAACATCTGAAATAGTGATAACTGGTAAAAGAAATAATAGAGAAGGAAAATCTGAAATCAGCAGGGGATTAAAATGTTACATTTGGGTGGCTCAGGAATGGGATCTGTGAGTAAAGAGGGTGGGGACTGGACATGTCCACAGAAGCAAGGGTGGCCACAGAGACCTGGGGTGGAAGCCCGCAGGGCTGTTCTCAGACAGAGAAATGCAGTGTAGAGCACGTGCAGAGGGAGGAAGAGGACGCAAGGAGCTGGTTAGAGAAGGCAGGGCAGGGACAGAGGGTATCCAAGGGCTAACAACCTTGTGGGCCATGATACCCTGGCCTTGGACTCTGAGGGAGAAGGCAAGTATCGCAGGCGTCTAAAGAGAGGAGAGACACATGGACTCACATTTTAATAGATTCCTCTCGCTGTTCTGTTTAGAATAGAGTGAGAGAGAGGGAGAGAAGGAGAGAGGGAAAGCGGGAGAGAGGGGGAGAGAAACAGAGAGAGGGCAGGTGGGAGAGGAAGAGGGAGAGAGGGAAAGGGGAGACATCCGAGAGCAGGACCTAACAGGAGGCTGAATCTACTGGTCTTGAGTTCAAAGGCAAGATCCATGCTAGAAATATACTCTCTGAAGCTATCCATTTGGCAAGTGCCTGACAATCTGAAGGAACCTTAAAATAATAAAAAATAGAGTTTTTAAAATATGATTGATTCCCAAGTACCTATAATTGCCTGAAACAGCAAAATTGTTTTCAGCGTCAGAAGAGCAGCATAGTAATAACATTTACATCCTAGCTATAGATTTCTACTCTCTAGTACAAAAATTTCATATTTTAACTCCTAATTTTAAAATAATTTTTCCTACACTATATATCAATATAATAAAAACCTCTTCCTTCAATCCCTTAGTTTTCATCACTGCGGAATTATTTTAACTTGAGAGTCATGAAAGATTATCTGACTGATCCGTTGAAGTAAATAAAACATAATACCATGAACACAAAGAAAGAGATGTGAAAAGCAAGAGAAATCCATAGCAGGACATGTCAGTATTCCCTAACTCCTACTCTGCGTAAGTCAGGGTCTTAAATGCAGGGGTCAAAAAGTCAGATTTGCAAATGCTGTGTTACTCCTGAACACAAGGAAAGAGGAGCAGCACCACCCATATGCCTTCCTGAAGCTGTGTTATGCTTTTATTTCGGCTTCCCTTATCTCTCCTCAAAGTCAGGCTTATAGGACATAACATCCAACTACTTGAAAATTTCTGATGATCAGGTCAATGTAGGCCATATAGGTTACAGGAAAGATAAATTAAATGTACTTGCTTTTAAGAAGTTAAAATCTAAACACAATAACACAATAAGTTAAAAGAACAAAAGAGTTTCTAAGAACACGTTAACATAGACTATGATGCAAGTACATTCACTTATTCTTTCGGTCTTACTGATGGATCCACAGTAATCTACCCACTGCTCCCAACTGGTCCCCTCTACACCACTGCCACACACTTGCCAAACTGCTTGTCAGAACACAGGGTTCACTCAGTGAAAAACAGCAGACAACTTAAAAAACAAACAAAAAAAAAAACAAGCAGCAAGATCAGCTTGCAAAGACCAGCCGAGGAACACAAGAAACAAAGCACCCTCGAACGAGACACTCGTGGCCATCTCCCTGGTTAACTCATGACACTGGGTTGACCAAAGCAGCGTTTGTCCTACTAGTAACAGTTCAAGTATAAGTGGGTGGTCACAGCACGGCTCTGCCATTTATGACTTGTGTAACTGGGAGAATATGAAGACCATTCCTCAGCTGAAACATGAGACATGCAAGACTTCATAAGAGTTTTATGAGATTAGATAAAACAACATGAATACAATGGAGCATGAGGGGCAGGTAAAGACAAGTTAATAAATTAAATAATAGTTAATATTAGGACTGCTATTTTTAAAATCAAGCCAGTGATATAGTTACATCTGAAAAAAAGATGGTTTAAAGATTTCAACTCCAAAAGCCTATATTCCTTTGGGCCAGTTCAGTTTACACCTTAACTGATATACGTAACAGCTTAAATGAAATTTCCGTAGACGTATCTAAGACTACCTAGAAAATGAACATGCAAAGATCTAACAAATCTATCACTTCAAACAACAGGACCTACTACCTAGAGGAACACCACTGTCCCGAGACATTAAAAAGTACTCACTTGGACTCATTTAAATTAGACAGCTATTTCTGTTTGCATCAATCCCCAAGAAAGGGGGGTAGGGAAGAAGAGGCACTCCAAAATTAACAGCAACAATCAAAGAATAATGAACGATCACACATATCCAAATGGCCACAAACCCAAGGTTCTGTTTTGTTTCCCCTTTATAGTTTTGACTTTGAATGCTAAGTTTCTAAATTAAAAATAATAATTTTGGGGGCTGGCCCGGTGGCGCAGCAGTTAAGTTCACATGTTCCACTTTGGCAGCCTGGGGTTCGCTGGTTCAGATCCCAGGTGCAGACCTATGCACCACTTATCAAGCCATGTTGTGGCAGGTGTCCTTCATATAAAGTAGAGGAAGACAGGCACAGATATTAGCTCAGGGCCAGTCTTCCTCAGCAAAAAGAGGAGGATTGGCAGCAGATGTTAACTCAGGGCTAATCTTCCTCAAAATAATAATAATAATATTTTTAACTAACTGGGAGAAAGAATGGCCTAAATAAGTGAAAATTCCAAATTTTAAATTTTAATATATCTTTAAAAGAATCTCATATTTGGTATTTTCAAAGTGTTCATACACATATTCTAAATCCTAGAGTCCCACAAGAAGCAGACTACACATAAAACTGCATCAATAATCGTGTCCCTATTGTCAGGACTTCAGCAGGAGGCCTCTCAAAGCACTACCCACTCTGTGTTCTGAGTCTCCAAGGTTCTCTGGACCTTCTCCCCGCTGCGAATCCTTCACTTTTCTTTCTGGCCTCTACCAAAGGCCCTCACTCTCCTACCGCATACAGAACTCGGGTGTCCCATCGATGCTCCAGGTGCTACCACAGATGTAGCAGACACTACGGAAGGATCCCTCACAGGTACCCAACCTTCATCCGACTGAAGAAAGACGGAGCTGTGATAGCACTGACACTGAAGGAGCATGATTCTGGACATGAACTGTCTGGGTTTCAATCCCTGGTCCGCCAGCAATTCGCTCAGTAAATGAGACGCACTGTTTACTGCGTGCCTTTGCCCTCCTCAGATGGAAACGGGATGGTACTCGGGACGGTACTAAGTGTAGTGACAAGGACTGCATGACCGATGTTTGCACAGTGCAGAGCACGGTGCCTGACACACTCTTGGCATTATGGAAGTCTCTGCCACTTTTAGCTCTTAACTACCCTCGGCTCAAAGTTTCAAGAAATAACCAAAACTCCCAGTTTGCTACCTCATTCCCACTGGCCAGAGCCTCTCTAGAATTAGGTGCCAAGTTAGCAGGAAGAGGAGTTGCCTACCACACTGTGAATCTGTTTAGGAGCCTTACAGACATTAGAAGCTACAACGCAATTCAATGTGATTCCAATTGAAATGATAATTAAGAGATTCGCATGTTTTAATACTGTAAGCAGCATGGACCCAAAAATAAGTAGCATTCAGGCCTAACCAAGTAATAAACAGCAGAAGGATGAACAATGACAAAAGAGAGTTAGATGCAATAACTGAGGTAGCAGAAACAAAGGCAACAAACAGGAGGAGCTTCTCAAAGGGTTCCGAAGAAGCCTGGGAGCAGAATGGTGAAACGGGTTTGTGGGAGCAGATTCCAGGCCCATGGAACAGGACGTGCAATGAGGAATGAAATAACATAGAAAGGCTGAGAAATACTGCTAGGGAATTAAGTACAAATTTGAGATAACAAGGAAAAAAGCAGAGTTTTAAATCATGAAGGGTCTTATAAGTCATGCCAAAAACTTTAGATTTTATCCAGATTCTCAACATTTGCCGGATACCCTACAGATGACTGTTCTGCAGGGTGTTAACAGGGATGTTACAAAAAAAGTCGAGATGGGGGGATGCCAAAGAAGATTGGACGATATTAATGAGAAGAATAGAACACTGCAAACTTCCCAGTCAGGAAGGAGCTAGTGAGCACTAAGTCCCAAGAAAAGAGGAGAGATGTGCACAACTTTCTCTACACTTACTGAACCATTAAATGTTTTTGTCATAGCAAACCTACATATATCTCCTAGAACTGTGTCTAGAGGAGGAAATTTAGAAAATGCTGCTGTAGAGCCTGAGAAGTTCTGAAATTGGGACATAAACATGATCTGGTTTACACTTTGTAAGGCATATGCTTTGTAACCAGTGCTGAGCTCAGATCCAGACCATTTACCATGTGGACGATCCTCCACAATTTTCTTTTTAATCACACTAATCCTCTGCTCCTTAATTTGTAGTGTGTGGATAATAACACTAATCTCAGAAAGTCATACAAATGCACAGATAATTCAGTACAGTGGCTGTTACACAGCCCTCACTAAAAAATTGGTAACTATTACATAAATACACCAAGCAATTAACTAGGATCTGAAGGTACAAAGATGAACAAAATGAAGTCTCTACATTTATAGGGTTTAAAATCCTAGTCGTGGAAACAGATGTCTAAAGAGATAATGCCAGCATGAGGCAGGAAGAAACAAGACATGTATGTAAAAATAGGGCTGAGGGTGCATGAAAAAGTCACATCACCACAACCTAGAATTGAAAGGTTTCCCTCCAATTTAAAATCAACAGTATTGGTCAATCAAAGTCATCTAATTTTCTTTGAGTACAAAATCAGTGCAGCTAAACTAAATTTTCATCATTACATATTATTTATAAGCAGCAGTCTATTCATATACTAAACGCTATAAGGCTGAAAAAGTATAAACAATGTTAAATAATGATTCTCCAAGGAATAATTATAATCCATTTACTGATGTAAGTTCTAGATGTATAAAAATATATTATCAAAAATGTGATTTGAGTTTTGGAGCAAATGTCACTTGTCATTAAAAACATATAGAAATTTTTGCAACTTTGCTTAATATGTCTTTATTGATTAAGAAGGTATTACCATTCTGAAAATAACCTTAAATGAATATTTTTATACTATAGTTTTACATGTTAATTTCAATTTTTTGTTTTTGTTGAGGTACCACTGGTTTGTAACATTATATAAATTTCAGGAGTACATCATTCTATTTTGATTTCTGTGTAGATTACATCATGTTCGCCACACAAACCCTAATTACGATCCATCACCATAAACAAGTGCCTAGTCACTCCACTGGATCTCTGTCTCTATGTGACTGTTGCTGTTGTTTTCACCTTCTACTCATGAGTGAGATCATATGGTATTTGACTTTCTCCTTCTGATTTATTTCACTCAGCATAATACCCTCGAAGTCCACCCATGTTGTCACAAATGGCAAGATTTCACCTTTTTTTTTTTTATAGCTGAGTAGTATTGCATTGTGTATATAGATCACATTTTCTTTATCCTTTTGTCCCCTTATGGGTACTTAGGTTGCTTCCAAGTCTTGGCTATTGTGAGTAATGTTGCAATGAACATAGGAGTGCATATATCTTTATGCATTCACGTTTCCATGTTCTTTGGATAAATACCCAGCAGTGGAATAGCTGGATGATACGGTTGGTCTAATTTTATTTTATTTTTTTTGGTGAAGAAGATTGGCCCTGAGCTAAGATCTGTTGCCTATCTTCCTCTTTTTTTGCTTGAGGAAGACTGTTGCTGAGCTAACATCTGTGCCAATCTTCCTCTATTTTGTATGTGGGATGCCACCTCAGTATGGCTTGATGAGTGGTGTGTACGTCCATGCTCAGGATCTAAACTTACGAATCCCAGGCTACCTGAGCAGAGCACGCAAACTCAACCACTATGCTACCAGGCTGGTCCCCTGGCAGTTATATTCTTCATTTTTTGAGGAACCTATACCAGGTGACATTCCCACCAGCAATGTATAAGTTCCCTTTTCTCCACATCACCTCCAACACTTGTTATTCCTTGTCTTGTTAATTATAGCCATTCTGACAGGTTTGCGATGATCTTTCATTGTAGTTTTGATTTGCATTTCCCTGATAGTTAATGATGTTGAACATCCTTTGTGCCTGTTGGCCATCTGTATATCTTCATTGGAGAAATGTCTGTTCAGCTCTCAAGCCCATTTTCTAACTGGGTTGTTAGTTATTTTGTTGAGATATATGAGTCCTTTTTATATTTTGAATATTAACCCTTTATTATATATGTAGTTTGAAAATATCTTCTCCCAACTGTTAGGTTTTCATTTTGTTGATGGTTTCCTTTGCTGCGCAGAAGCATTTTAGTTTGATGCAGTCCCATTTATTTATATTTTCTATTGTTTCCCTTACCTAGTCAGACATGGTACTTGAAAATATACTCCTAAGACCAATGTCAAAGAGCATACTGCCTATGTTTTCTTCTAGAAGTTTCATAGTTTCAAGTCTTATATTCAAGTCTAATCCATTTTGAGTTAATTTTTGTGCACGGTGTAAGATAATGGTCTACTTTCATTCTTTTGCATGTGGCTGTCCAGTTTTCCCAACACCATTTATTAAAGAGACTCTCCTTTCTCCATTGTATGTTCTTCACTCCCTTTTGGAAAAGCAGCTGTCCGTAGATGTGTGGGTTTATTTCTGAGCTCTCAATTCTGTTCCATTTATCTGTGTGTCTGTTTTTTGCCAGTACCATGTTGTTTTGATTACTACAGCTTTGTAGAATATTTTAAAATCAGGGAGTGTGATACCTCCAGCTTTGTTCTTTTTTCTCAGGAATCCTTTCGCCATTCAGGGTCTTTTGTTGTTCCATATAAATTTTAGGATTCTTTCTTCTATTTCTGTGGAAGATGTCATTAGAACTTTGATCGGGATTGCATTGAATCTGTAGATTGTTTTAGGTAATATGGACATTTTAACTATGTTAATTCTTCCAATCGAAGAGCACAGAATATCTTTCCATTTCTGTGTCTTCACGAATTTCTTTCAACAATGTTTTATAGTTTTCAGTGTATGGGTCTTTCACCTCTTTGGCTAAATTTATTCCTAGGTATTTTATTATTTTTGTTTCACTTGTAAACGGGACTGCCGTCTTAATTTCCCTTTCTGCTACTTTGTTGTTAGTGTATAGAAACACACCTGATTTGTGTATTTTCATTTTGTATCTTGCAACTTTACTGTATTCATTTATCATTTCCAATAGTTTTTTGGTGGATTCTTTAGGTTTTCTATATATAAAATCATGTCATCTACAAATAGTAACAGTTTCACATCTTCCTTTCCAATTTGGACCCAATTTATTTCTTTTCCTTACCTGATTGCTCTGGCTAGCTGGGACTTTCAATACTATGTTACATAAGAATGGTGAAAGTGGCATCCTTGTCTGGTTCCTGTTACTAAAGGGGTACATTTCACTTTTTCTCCATTGAGTGAGATATTAGCTGTGGGTTTGTCATATATGGCCTTTATTATGTTGAGGTACTTTCCTTCTATACTCATTTTATTTATTCAGAGTTTTTATCATAAATGGATGCTATATCTTGTCAAGTGCTTACTCTGCATCTATTGAGATGATCATGTGATTTTTATTTTACATTTTGTTAATGTGGTGTGTCACAATGATTGATTTGCAGAAGTCGAACCATCCCTGCATCCCAAGAATAAATCCCACTTGATCATGTTGGATGATCTTTTTAATGTATTGCTGTATTTGATTTCCTGGTATTTTGTTGAGGATTTTTGCATCGATGTTCATCAGTGCTATGTGCCTGAAATTTTCTTTATTTGTCTTGTCCTTGTCTGGTTTGGGTATCAGGGTAATGTTGGCCTCATAGAATCAGTTAGGAAGCTTCTCCTCCTCTTCAATTTTTTGGGAGAGTTTGAGAAGGACAGATATTAAAGCTTCTCTGAATGTTTGGTAGAATTCACCAGGGAATCCATCTGATCCTGGACTTCTATTTTTGGGGAGGTTTTTGATTACTCGTTGACCTCCTTACTGGTGATAGGGCTATTAGAATTCTCTATTTCTTCTTGATTCAGTTTTGGAAGGTTGTATGATTCTAAGAATTTATCCATTTCTTCTAGATTATCCAATTTCTTGGTGTACAGCTTTTTGTAGTATTCTCTTATAATCGTTTGTATTTCTGAGATGTTCATTGTAATTTCTTCTCTTTCGTTTCTGGTTTTATTTACTTGAGCCTTCCCTCTTTTTTCTTGGTGAGTCTAGCTAAAGGTTTATGAATTTTGTTTATCTTTTCAAAGAACCAGCTCTTGTCTCATTGATATTTTAGTATCTTATTTCATTGATTTCTGCTCTGATTTTTATTATTTCTTCCCTTCTGATTTTGGGCTCTGTTTATTCTTCTTTTTCTAGTTCCTTTAGGGGCACTGTGTTAGATTGTTTATTTGCGATTTTTCTTGTTTGTTGAGGTAGGCCTGTATTGCTATCAACTTCCCTCTTAGTACCACATTTGCTGTGTCCCATAAATTTTGGCATGTTGTATTTTCATTTTCATTTATCTCAAGGAATTTTTGGATTTCTCCTTTGATTTCTTCATTGACCCAGTTGTTCAGTAGCATTTTGTTTAATCTCCACGTATTTGTGGCTTTTCCAGTTTTCTTTTTGTAGTTAATTTTTACTTTCATACTGCTGTGGCCAGAAAAGATGATTGGTAGTATTTCAATCTTCATAAATTCATTGAGACTTGTTTTGTGTCCTAATATGTGATCTATCCTGGAGAATGTTCCATGTGCATATGAAAAGAATGTGAATTCTGCAGTTTGGGGATGGCATGTTCTGCATATATCTACTAAGTTCATCTGGTCTAACGTATCATTTAAAGCCAATGTTTGCTTATTGATCTTCCGTCTGGAAAATCTACCCACTGACGTAAGTGAAGTGTTAAAGTCCCCTACTATTATTGAGTTACTGTCAATTTCTCCTTAAAAGTCATTAAGTGACACATTAGGCCTTAAATAATTTCAATTTTTAATGGTATAGGAATAAAAAGTAGATGAATTATAGATTTTGATATTGCAATAAGTGTGCATGTCTCCTAGTGACTCCACATCACAAGGGCAAGGGCTCCTGAAAGATATTCATATCCCAATCTCTGAAACCTGTTAGGTTACAAGGCAAAGAGGAATTAAGGTTGCTAATCAGCTCCCTTTAAAATAGGGAAACTATCCTGAATTATCTAAGGGGACTCAATTTAAGCAAAAATATCCTTAAAATTGGAAGTGGGAGACAGAAGGAGTCCAAGAAAGAGATATGACTATGAAAGCAGGATCAGAGACACACTATGTTGCTGGCTTTGAAGATAGAATAACTGGACTGTGAGCCAAGCAATGCAGGTGGCCTCTGAAAGTGGATATTGTGTGAATACCATCTCCCAATGGTTTTAGTACTCATTAATAAATTTCGCCTATCTTGATGATTATGAGTGCTGTAAAACTGCAGTATTCTAATTCCATAATTTCTTCTACATTTATTAGCTGTCATTCTTCTACAAAGGACTTCATCATTTTCCCCTGTCTCTCTGTCTCATGCTCTCCATCTCTCTTGCTCTTTTTCAAGAGCATTTTAAATGGATTCCTGGATTTTCATTTTTATGCCATGTTTTATAATCAATTACCATAATTATGCTTTATGCCTGTAATTCTCAAACTGTCCCAAAATTGGCCAATGGAAACCCTTTAAAGCTGCCTACAATGTCCTTTTGGAATCACTCCTCTTAGTGTTCACACATTTCCTTATTTTCTAGCACAAGATGTTCCAGATTAAGCATGTCCTTTCCCTGCTACAGACTTGGAATCAGCTCTGGTTTCTTACAGTAAGAAGTGGTATTTACAAAGCAAGATCTATGTGCTAACTGTGATGACTGCCATTGGGGTATCACTGAGTCTAAGCATTTTCAATGCAAAAAGCTGGGAAATAAATAAATAAACCCACAAATACATAAATATATGGTGAGCAGGAAAGGAAATATATACAGAGGATCTCAATGGCCACATTTCATACATGAGTATTCATTACAATAATCAAGTGTATCTTTCCATTATTCTAAAATATTGTGTAATATATTGCCAAGCAGCATACAAATATATTTCTGTAAATAAATATTTTATTCATAGAAGCAAAAGTTTCTATTTAAATAATTATTTCTGTGAATCATTAGGGTGCAAACATACTGTTCACTACTACTTTCTTAAACTGTGTAATAACTTGGCTTCTGGAAGTGCCAGTTCTTCTTAACCATTTCTGATCACTTCCTGCTTCTCACTATTGCTGACTCTTATTCCTCCTCTCATCCTCTCATGGTGATACTTCTCTTCATACACAGTCTTATTTCAAATGTATGATTCATTTCCTGGTCTTCAGTGCATAACCTCTTTATGGATGACTCTAAAATATGTATCTCCAACCATGGCCTTTCCTGGGACATATTTTCTTCTCTGAACAGACAATACTTCAAAACACGTCTAACACTCAGTCATGATCTTCCCTCACTAACAATTACCTCCAGGCTTCCCTAACTCTACCCTCTGTACCTCCTTCCCAATTTAATAATCAAATTCTGATGCCCATAAATCATCAATTGTTTCTTGATGATTTCTCCCTATCAAGACCTTACTTCTCTTTTTCTACTGTAAGTACACTAGACCAAACCATTTTCTTGGAGGGCTACAGCTTCACAGTGCTCTCCATTACAAGTCATCCCATATACCACCATCGTATAATCCTTCTATAAATATGCTCATACTGCACCTCAACTTATAAACATCTTATGGTTCCTTACTGAACTGAATAAAGCAGCAAGTCCTAAGCAAGCAATAGTAGTCTTCAATAGTCATTCTGAACCAGCTATTCTGATTTCTGGAATACACCATCAAGAAATCTGAAATGAAAGCAAAAAAGCTACATTCCAACAAAAAATGAGAACCTAAATACTCAACAGTACTAGCATGATTATATTAGAACATTATGCATCAATAAAAAGTACAGAAAATTTCTCATGACATGTTAGTTTTAAAAAGGAAAAAAGAATTAAATACAATATACTCACACATATATATGTATGTGCATTTCTGTATTGACATATACACATACATAGATGAACAGAAGTAAATTCCAGTCAAATTCACTCTGACGTGAGATTTAGCTTTAGATTATTTATATTGTTTGCCTTTCTACAATAAGAAAAATTTTAAAAAGCAAAAAATAACACAATGCTTTATATTCTACAAGCATTTTTATGTTTCCTCAATAGCTCCTCATAACTGAATAAGTAAGTAGTGTAGGCATGATCAGCTCAACCTGAGAGAACAGGGAATTGGGGCTCAGAGAAGATAAGTGACTTTGACTTTTTCAAGAAAATGTGGCAAAGGAGCTGAAAATGCAAAAGTAGGATTCATGCCTGGTGACCTTTATACAGAGCTCTTTCCACCATTCCACATCTCCACACTAATGAAAGATTATACCCTCACGGAAAACAAAAAAAAAGAAAGAAGACATACTACAGAAATAAAAGTGTTCACAAATAACACCACTATATTAAATATTGTTCTAAGTGAATATGAATCTTTCCAAACTAATGAGTGAAAAACTAAGTAGTTGATATAAGATAGAAATTTTTTTTTTAATTCACTGTGGTTAGGAAAGTGCTCATAATATTTAAAAAGAAAGTATTTACCATATGATGAAGATACAAACTAAAAAGTAAAGACCTGTGAAACAGGTCAGACAAAAATAAACACTATGCGATCAGTTTAAAAAGATAATTATATTTAGACATAAACATAAAGATGCTGATCATTATTAAAACAACAGCCAACTGAGATGGACTGCACTGGTTTTATTGTAAACAAAATCAAGATAAGATAGATATTTTACCCTCAAAGTGTCAGAAATCAGTCATACTATGATTGTCGTTAAAATGTAAAATACGTTGGCCAATATAAAACGAAACCTAAAAGAAGTATTAAAACTTCATTTACATAATATGTAAAGTGAAATGCATTACATATCATTCCAAAGGTATTTGTAAGCAGGTTCCCATTTACATTGTTAAACCATGACTTCACAAAAGAATTTTTTCCATCTACTTCTCTTATCTATTATGAGCACATTAGCTTAAATGAACACAGGAAAACCTGAAGTTCAAAAGTATTCCAATCTGTCAAAAACTTTACCTTGCAAATAAAGGAAAAAATCCACAGTTATATGATATTTGTTTACTCCAAAATTCAGAAGTTAACGGATGTTAAACGACACTTAAAAATTACATTTCTGAAACTCTTTCAGCAAATCATCGCTAAGCCAAACTATGTCTTTCATTTTTTTCTCCACTATCTTACGACACAATTTCTTGGACTGCTATTGCCCTTTTGGTTATAATCATCACACAGAACCAATATTTCCACATTTGAAATGTACCCTTTTACTTTTACAGAAGGCAACTTCCTTCAAAAACAAATTATCAACATCCCAAAATTTAAAACTATCAAGACTTCTTTAATATTTTAAAATTATACTGATTATTTTCCTGAATGGTTCTGCTTCTCCATGAAAATAAATTCTATTGTATTTACTGAAAATCCCCATGAAGAAACAAAACTTCTCTAAGTGTCACACCTCTCCTGACAGCAAGCATTCTGTGAACAGAAAAACAGCAGTGAGCCTTGAGATATTACAAAATGTCAGCTATAGCAATCAGAAATATTCCGTCAAAAACTGAAAGGTAGTGACACACACACACACACACACACTCACAATTTCCTACATTGTACAAAAAGAGGAAGGGGAGATATTCAGCAATTTAGTACTCCTTTATTTCAAGAGGTAATCCTACTGTCACTTAATAACCAGCTACATAAAAATGTAACTATCAGTATTGTCAGAATTATAAATATTATACCCCAAAGACCTTAATATTATAGTGTAGACTTCTAAATATCAACCAAATTCTTAACAATAATGAAAGCAATTACATATCAGGGTGCTCTTTTGTTTTTTTGTTTGTTTGTAGGAAGGAAGATTGCCAAGCTCTGCTCGGAGTGCTTTATATATACCAACTTATTTAACCCTTGTAACAACCCACTTGACAGGTGAAAACCTGAGGGTCAGATATATCTAACATTTCCCCCACAGCTACACAGCTAGGGAATGGCAGTCAGGATTTGAGGCCAGGCTGTCTGATTAGAACTCACACACTACACGAGATCATACATCGCTCTGCCTCTCTCTACCTTATAAATCATAATTCATGTATTAGGCCTTATTTCAGGTGTCAGCTGCCTTTGTTGTTTTAACTAAATATCATTTGCCAAAATAAATAAGGAAATCAATGATGGAAGTGTATTTTATTTCTGAGTTCAAGAAACAACACAGGTAGCAGTATAGTAAAAAGAAAACGCTGCAATCGAGAGTCAAAACCTGGGTCTAATGTACACTCTGCAATTCCCAGTGATGTGGCCTTGGTTCAATTAACAACAGGGACACGTAAGACAAAATGAAGTTACTGATACCTAAATTGGGGGTGTGGGATATAATGAATTTAATAAACAACTGTACTCGTGATAACTATACAATGAGGACTGCCATAACAAATGAAATGATACCTAGAAGAGGAAACGAAAAACCAACAACGTCAGATGTGTTCAGAATGGGTACAGTGTCGGGAGAAAGGACAGAAAGGAGTGGAGACAAGAAGACAGTGATCCTAAGCCACACTCATTGAACACTTTCCCAAAGATTCAATCCAGAATGCTTTAGCTGGAGCTACCTCAACTCTTCTGAAGACAGCAAAACAATGGTAGGACCTTCTGTTACTGTTAGATATTACGCCAGGAATGGGAAAGGTTAATATGGTCAACAGAAATTAAAATACATACAACACCCTAGGGAAAAGCACAAAGCAAGGCCTGGAGTGCAACACAGCTGGGGCTCAGTCCAGCCGTACCCGTGACTGGATGAGGACACCACCTCTCCCCCCGGGGTCGTCATAAGGATTACATGACAGGAAGCGTGGCCTGCAGCACAGTGAGCCCTTCGGCAACTGTCAGCTGACTTTACAGCGATGATGATGAGGATTCCTCCCTGGAGCAGGGGGAAGAGGAGGACACAGCACAGGCACTGGAGCTCTGCACTGGTGACCAGGACTCTCTGAGTCCCAGTTTCATCCTTCCAGAATAAAGACCTTCCTCACAAAGCTATGCAAGAAGTGGAAAATACATACTAATAAAGTTTATCATTTTGGTGAGAAGATATTATATGCCCAGAGAATATCATATGCCAAATAGGGTAATAAATGTTTGCCAGGGATTATCAAATATATGGTATCACTAACCTTAATCTCCAAATGACAAAATTGGGATATAATGGAATTAAATATAGCAATGGTTAAAGGAAAATATATCTATATGCAGTTTATAGAAGCCTATAGTGAAGAGCTTAGATATTGCAAGAAATGCAGTAAGTCTCAATAAATGATTGCTATTAATAAATTAAGAGTCTCTTCCTATCCAACCATATAATTCTGGTATTGTCTTTATTGATTAAATGTGCAGGAGCTAAAATACACGAGGGTGTTTATGTCAAGGAATAAAACACCAATCAATAAATCCAACAAAAAAGGGATTTCCACTTTTACATGTAATTTGTCTTCAAACTTCTTCTGTGATATTTTATGTAAATTGGCAATACAATAACATGAAATGCAGCAATGTCAACGGAGAAGTGGTGACAGTCCTTGGTTCCAATCCTGTCTAAGAGGAAACTGGGAACGGCTGAGCCCACAGGCACCAGCAGACACTTGGCTCAAAGCTCCACACATGATCTAATACTCAGTAAGAAATGTTCTTTGGTAATTTTCATTCAAGAACTTGCAATGTGAAGTGCGGAACTGTCCAACAGGACTATTTCCAAGACTCAGTAAAGGCAATTCTGGCTTAGCAGCAATTTTAGGGGGGAAGAAAAGACTTTTTAATGTATTACTTTTAAAATATTGTTGGGTAAACAAGAATATTCAATTTGCGATTTATGTGAAAATGAATTGAAACTGGCCACAAACATTCAATAAGTATATCGAAACCAATATTACAAATAAGAGCCAAAAACGGAGATTTTAAAATGATACAATCCAGTTTTGAATCATTTGGCATGAACACACTATTATGAGATAAGTGCACAGAAGGAATAATCTGTATCATGTATCAAGGTTTACATGCAGTTAAGATAAATATCTTTCATGGAATACAATTATGCAAAAACTAAGAACACAATAGAATGCATTTAATAATAAAATTTTATAGAACAGAATTTAATCTTTATTTAATGATTCAGCAGGCATCCCAAAAACATGCAGTACTTCAGGGAGATAATCTTCATCATCAATTACTGCTGCACTGGAGAGATGCAGAAGTGTCAATTAATAAGAGTTCTGGCTGAATTACTTTCCTATAACAACTTACAATAAAATAAACTAAGTGAACCAATTGAAATAAGAAACACTCAGGAATTTTCTAAATAATAATAAAGCCAGGATTATTTTCTTTCTCTTTTTTAATCCCCTTGTCATCTAAAATAAGATGTGTTAATACTGTTACCTTTACAACTCATTATTTAAGTTACAGACAGGAAAGAGGGAGTGTGAATCAGATAGGAAAAGAATGAACACCCCAGACAGAAAGTGGCTTGTATATCCACTTTGGGGAACAGGTTAAGGTGCTGTTGGTTGTCTACTGGATTGTGTATCCCGCTAGGCAGAAACAGAGCATTCTTTCTGCTCCATTAGAGGTTACACGCAGATTAAGACAACGTGTACAGGTAAAAAGATGGCAAGGGGTAGAGCATATGGGCTCTGTAACATGACAAAATGCCTGGGCCAAATTTCATTCCCCAGAATTCCGTTCCCAGGATATATTCAGTTAGGGAAGGCCATGAGAGAGATTCTGGTGTGACTTATGCAGGGTAGAAGTGGAGCAACAACTCACACATATTGTCTATCACCTAGACCACCTGAATGTCATAAGGCAACAACAAACGCTACTCTCCACAAGCTAGGGACTCTCCTTCAGCTTCTCTGACTCCTAGACCAACTGTGTAAGTTTAAACAACTGAGGAAGAGGCCAGCTTCTGCAGAAACCACCCCCCGCCCCATCAAAGTCAGAGGCAATGAAAACATTCTGGGATTCCGCCTGTCCCCATGGGTTCCATCTTACTCTTGTTCTCCCCAGTTTACATCCTTCCTTCCTTCTCAAGCGCCTGCCCTATGGATTTCAAGATGCAACAATAACACCTTACAGAGACTGGCTGAAAAACTCCCACTATTGTGTGAGACCAAATCCCTGTAACAAATCCCTTCATTTTATTCACACCACCACACAGACACACAAAGTAACATATTATACATTTTAGTGGTTCTAAGTGCCTTACCGATCCAGAATTTACAAGATGGAGTGACAAGGACTTACCCCTCCCCATCTGAAACAACCAAAACATCAACAACGCATACGAAATAATTTTTAAGACAAAGGACATCAGGCAAAGAAAGTGATCTCAGACAGTTGTCAGACAGTGGAACGAGGGGTCTGGCAGCTGGAGACGAGTAGACTCCATGAGTTGACATGAAAAGAGACTGCATGAAGACCAGGAGCTGGAATTCACAGGCCAGAGTAACAGGAGAGAACTATGCACACAGAGAGAACTCAAGATCTGCAGAGGGGGTGCATGGAACATTCAGCTAATTATTCATCAAGTTGCGTGTGTGAAGAAACTACAGAATGGGAAAGTAAGAACAAACAGGAGAAATGAGAAGACAGAACACTGCTCATCAGTGCTCACACAGGGCTGGCCTTGAGAAACCTGATGATCCATGGGGCATACAGAAAGGTCACCCTCAGTACCAGGCAATAATTAGCCATGGACGGACCACTGCTCCGAATCTGCTCAAAAGAGAAGCACAAAATATCAAACTTTTTTCAAGTGAATTAACTGTATCCCAGAACAAAGCTCAAGAATATTTATTGAAATACAAAACAAATAGTACCAGTACAGTAAAATTTACCATGTCTAGAATAAATGAAAAATTACCAGTCATGCAGACAAGTAGGAAAATACAACCCATAATAGGGAGAAAAATTAATGAACTAGAACCAACCCAAACAGACAAGATGTTAAAATTAGCAGGCAAGCATATGAAAATACTTACTATAGATATATACCAAATGACTGAAAAGATAAGTTAAGAGATGGAAGACATAAAAAAGACCCAAAGTAAACATCTGGAGATAAAAGCTATAATGGGAGAGATAAATTCACTAGATGAGATTAACGACAAATGTGACATGTAGAATAGAGAAGAAATAAGAACAGAAAATTAAAAAAAAATATGGCACAAAGAGAAAAGAGAATTTTTTGAAAAATTAAAACAGAATTAGTTGTCAGTTTCAAGCAATGTCACTGGAATGCCCAAAAATATAGGTAGGAAAGGGGAATAACTAAAGAAATAGTGGCCAAAATTTTTCAAATTTGATGAAAATTATAAACCCACAAATACAAAAATCTCAACAAACTATAGATAAAGCAAACATGAAGAAAACTAATGATAAAGAGAAAAGCTTACAAGTAGCCAGAGAAAAAGAGATGTATTATGTAGACAGGACCAAAGACAAGAATGAAGGCAGATATACAGACACAATGCAAGTAAAGGACAGAGACCAAAAGAAAGGGAATTAGCTTCACCTTATACCTTACACCACTTACAAAACTTATCTCAGAATGGATTACAGGCCTAAATGTAAAACCTAAAACTGTAACTCTTCTAGAAGAAAATCTTTATCACCTTGAGCTAGGCAAAGATTTCTTGAGTATAACACTGAAAGCAAAATCCATAAAAGAACAAATACATGAAATTCACAATATCAAAATTTTAAAATTCTCCTCCTCTAAAACAATAAAGCCACAGACTGGGAGATATAATATATTTAATAAAGGACCTGTATCTACAAAATGTAAAGAAATCTCAAACCCAAAAATGATGGAAATGGTTTTTAATGTGCAAAAGATTTTAATAGATTCTTCACCAAATAAGAAATATAGATGACAAAAAGCTCACAAAGAGATGCTCAACATCTTTACAGAAATGCCAACTAAAACCATAATGAGATGCTTCTACATATGTAATAGGAATAGCTACAATTAAAGATTGACAACACCAAGCGTTGGTAAGCATGTGGAAAAACAGGAACTGTAGCTCACTTCTGATGGAAATATAAAGTACCATACTCTAGAAAACATTTAAACACACACCAACCATAACAGCAAGCCATTATACTCGTAGGTATTTACCCAGGAGAAATCCAAAGCTATCTCCATACAAAAGTCCGTATCTAAATGTTCATAACAGCGTAATTTTAAACATCCAGAAACTGGAAATAACTCAGAAGTCCATTAATGGGAATGGATAAACAAACAGATAAATAAAAATATGATTCTCCTTAGCAATAAAAAGAAATTAACCATCAATATATAACACAACACAGATGAAATATAAAGCCAGCTATGCAGATGAAAGAGGACAGATGAAAAAGTTGAAAAATTGTATCATTCCATTTACCCAGAATTCTAGAAAATGTAACGCTAAGTAACACCAGCAGAAAGCAGATAACTGGTTCTTAGGGGACAGGAGGGAGGGGCAGAAATTAAGGATTACAAAGCATAACATGGAAGTTCCTGGCAGTAAAGGTTATGTTCATTATCGTCTTTGAGGTGCTAGTTTCAGGGAAATATATATATATGTACGTGTCTTTCAAAACTCACCGAACTGTACATTTTAAATGCGTAGAGATTTCTGTATGTCAATAATATTTCAATAAATCTTTTTCCCTTTAAGTCAGGTTAAAGATGACTTTTATAAAAGGAAGTGAATGTCACAGGGCATATCCATAGAAATTTTTTTTTTTTTAAAGATTTTATTTTTTTCTTTTTTCTCCCCAAAGCCCCCTGGTACATAGTTGTATATTCTTCGTTGTGGGTCCTTCTAGTTGTGGCATGTGGGACGCTACCTCAGCGTGGTTTGATGAGCAGTGCCATGTCCGCACCCAGGATGCGAACCAACGAAACACTGGGCCTCCTGCAGCGGAGCGCGAGAACTTAACCACTCGGCCACGGGGCCAGCCCATCCATAGAAATTTTAATTAGAAAACAATATTTCAGGCATTATACACTCCTATAGGCCTAAGAGCCACATTTATTAATTCTTCTTCACTGTCTTTATGGTTTTCTTGACTTGTGAAACTTAGAGTTCTAAAGGAACAGAGAAGAAGGCAACGGCAAGTTTGGCATGCATAAACCAGACACCGTTTCCCCAATGATACATGAGATAGCTGTGCTATGATAGGAAAATGAATAGTAAATATCTTACTAGAGGAGAGATGGAGAGAATGTAAGCAACTATTAAAAAGGGCCTGAGGTTTAAGAACTACAGCAAAATGCTTAATTAAAAAAAAAAAATCATGTAAGTAAGCAGTTTGTATGGTTTTTCCCTTCTAGAACTGTAACTTTCTCACACCATGTCACAAGCAAAATAGTTAATTATAAAGACAAGGAATTTTAAAGGAAGCTACATATGACAAAAGCATGCAGATATATTTAGTAAAAACATATTATTTTTGGATTTCCTATTTTATTGAGTATCATTTATACACTAGTGGACAAATGTAGTATGATTTGCATATATTTTAAAAATACCACAATTGTCAACAGTGTATAAGTTTAAGAACTGGAAGAAGTTCATAAAACCTTAAATCACAATCATGAAAAGCACTCAATTGCTTCCTGAGGTTATAAATGACACAAGTGGCAGCTGAGGAAAAAGTAAAAGGTATAAGTTTATAGGCTTTGTATGTTGCGGTCTATGTTACATGGAAAGGGGAGAAAATGTATTTATGGGAGAAATAAGATGTATCACTAATATTAGCAAGTTCTGACTGCTAAGTACTACTTAGAGATAAATCTCTCTGAAAAATGTGATTTTTATATCTTGCAATATCAAACCAATTAATAAATAATTTCTGAGAAGGTCCTTTGTACAAAAAACTGGGCTAAGGGGTACTGGAAAGGGCTAATATAAGCTAAAAGCTCATGATCTAACTAAAGAAAGAAAGATTACAAAAATTTACACAAGTACCAAAAAAATTTTTCATGTGCTACAGGGAAAGAATAAAATGTAAATGTCTTCATCACTCTATCAAACCCAACAAGTTTTACAACAAATGTTTTATAATGCCCCAGAATCACATTAAAAATGCACCAAAAATAAAGTTAATGTATCATATAACCTCTTATAATCAAAAAATTAAAAAGGTCAACACAGTACTCTAATTAATATCAAGTAAAATAAACAGAAAATAATTTCTATTTCACCACAGATAGTTGGGCAGTAACACACTGGAAGACCCAGTGAGGTTTTCAGAAAGTGTGCAACTACGTGTAAAATCACCATGACTGGTGGGACTTCCCGAATGGTAAAGATCTCCAAATATCTGTTCCTCCACAAAAGCAACAAGAACAGGGGAAAATCAACTTTTTAAGAACTCTGGAGAGCCAGTCCTAATGGCCTAGCAGTTAAAGGTTGGCATGCTTGGGTTCAGCAGCCTGGGTTTAGTTTGCAAGTATGGGAACTACACTACTCATCTATCAGCAGCCATGCTGTGGTGGTGGCTCAAACAGAAGAACCAGAAGAACTTACAACTATACACAACTACATACTGGGGCTTGGTTGGGGAGAAAAGAAAAAAAGAAGACTGGCAACAGATGTTAGCTTAGGGAGAATCATCCCCTGCAAAAAAAAAAAAAAAAGTGAAATTAAAAAAAAAAAAAAAAAAACAACTCTGGAAATCAATCAAAGACAAAAAACACCACTGGGGCCCGCCCAGTGGTGTAGTGGTTGGGTTCGCACACTCTGCTTCAGCAGCCTGGGGTTTGCCAGTTCTGATCCCACGTGCAGACCTACACATCACTTATCAAGCCATGCTGTGGCAGGTGTCCCACATATAAAATAGAAGAAGATGGGCAGAGATGTTAGCTCAGAGTGAATGTTCCTCAAAAAAAAAACAACAACAACACTATAAGGAATACATATTCAATAAAATGGCTCAATACTGGTAAGAAAAATGAGTTTTGTGGTACTTTAACCTGTTCCAATCCCATGCCCATCTCCCTAGAGCCATGAGACTCTTGAAAAACAACCACCTCAAAACTACAGTAGCTATGAAAAGCAGTGGCCTACTAGCCAAGAGAGAGGGGCAAACAGGTTTAGAGCTCACCAAATGCCCAATTATCAGAGATATTCCCCTAACTTAACTGGAAGCTAAGTAAAAAGATCCATTCTCAGGGCTTATCTTTATCTGATCTGACGCACAACTCACTCTATGTGAATAATCTCTATCCTGAGAGCAATTTTTGGAGGCGAGAGGGTAAGGGAGAAGCACAGTGCCCACTGCTTAACATCACAGCTGCTAGAGAGTGACACTAGTTGAGGTTAACAAGAGGCTAAACAATAAAACTTAAAAGGAAATATTGGAGAATGAGACATATATAGGGACCTTTGAAAAGCTCCAGCATATTCCTCAGATCTAAAAGGCCATACAGATTCACAGGGCTGTGTGAATGCCAAGGAAAGACCCAGGAAGATGCTAATCCTCCATCTCATCTCTTACTAACATGAACCCTCTGCACAAGCAGAAAGTGAAGGTAAAGTCTGAGTTAATAACTGCCTGCTGGAGCACTGAAAACATTCCACAATGGAGCAGAGCCCCTTGACAAATGCTGGGACTATTACTGGTTCAAGGCATTGAAGGGAATCTCTGTCTGGCTATGAAACTTACTGAGCAGTTACTTCAGTGGCCACACATGACAAAGAATATATACACTAGAGAATTAGTTCAGAAAATTCACTGAACAACCAGCAATAACAAGAGTAAACATCAAGAAAAACAAACCATGGGGAGAGGGGCTCTGATTTCCAGAGTGGTCACATTATATTATTTAAAATATCTAGTTACCAACACAGACACACACACACACACACACACACACACAGAAAAATGGAGACATGCAAAGTAACAGAAAAATATGGCCAATACAAAGAGGAAAATAAGTAGTCAACAGAAACTATTCCTGAGAAATCCCAGAAGATGGAATTACTAGATAAAGAATAAATCAACTAGCATGAATATGTACCCAAAAAAGGTAAAATATACATATGAACTAAAAGAAAGCAAGAGGATGATGACTCATCAAATAGATAATATCAATAAAAACACAGAAATATAAAAAAGAACCAGATATAAATTTTAGAGTTAAAAAGTAAAGTAACTGAATGAAAAGTTCATCTCAGGAACTCAACAGCAGATTTAAAAAATCAGTGACCATACACAAAAGTCTTTCTGTTCCAGTCTGAGGAAGAGAAAAAAGAGAAAAAGAAGAAAACTGAACAGATACTCAGAGAACTTTAGGATATCAGCAAGTGTACCAACATATTCATAGAGGCATTCCCTAAAGAAAGAAGGAAAAGAAAGGAGCAGAAAAAAAATTGAAAAAGTAATAGTAAGAAACTTCATAAATTTGATGAAAAATAGTAATCTGCACATCTAAGAACCTTAACAAAGTAGGATAAACCAGGGAAGTTGGGCAAGGAAAAAGAAATAAAAAGTAATCCAGATTATAAAGAAAAAAGTAAAAATAACTATTCACAGTTGACATGATTTTGCACAGAGATAATCCTAAAGAATCAACAAAAAAAACTACTAGAACTAATGAACAAGTCTAGCAATGTTGCAGGATACAAAATCAATACACAGCAGATCAATGGTATTTCTACGTACCAACAATAAGGAATCAAAAATGAAATTATGAACACATTTTAAATACTTAGGAATAATTTTAACAAGAAGTGCAAAACATACACTGAAAGCTGAAAACATCATTAAAAGAAACTAAAGACTTAAATAAATAGAAAGATAGCCCATGTTCATGGATTGGAACACAATACAGTGAAACAAAGAGTGAACATATGACCCAGCAATTCCTCTCCTACATATATTCCCATGGGAATTGAAAACCTTATTCCACACAAAACTTGTGTATGAATCTTTATAGCAGAATTAGTAAAAATAGCCCAAAAGTGGAAAAAATCCAGATGCCTACGAAATGACAAATGGATAATGTGCTGTATTCATACAATGCAATATTGTTCAGCCATAAAAATGAATCAAGTACTGACAAACGCGATAACATAGATTAATCTTAAAAATAAGCCACAAGAATGAAGCTGGGCACAAAAGGCCACATATTATATGATCCCAATTATATAAAATGTCCAGAACAAGAAAATCCATACTAACAAAGTAGATTATATACAGATGGATCAGACTGAATAGTGAATGACTTTTTGTCTGCTCAAAAAAAACATAATATATCATTCATTTAGGCATTCATTCTAAAGTTCACCTATTACATTTCAGCAAAAAGAGAGATACGAACAATTAATCAGAATACCATTTGTATCTTATATGTTGGTAGGCAAAAAATATTGTAAAATGATAAAGTAGGTAAGATTTAGTAATTTATAAAAGAATTCAACATACTTCCAAAGAAGGAGTAAAACCTAAGGATGATGCGAACTTTTGCATGAGGAGGAGGAGACTGCTGGCAGAAGGAAGTTATAAGACAAGATAAACTCGTTTGAGAACATCAGGTCTGCCTAGGCTACAGCACAAATGTGGGCAAAGTGAGCCTGGAAAGCTCTATCACGGACAAATCATAAAGGTGCTCATCTAGCACCTTGACCTTGGTTTAGTAAATGCAATTCTTTATTAGGAGGATCTAGCACGCTCGACAAAAAAGCTGATCCCAGGCCGGCCATGGCTTGCTATGCCAGAAATAAGAAAATGCTCAAAGAATGATAGAGACCTATCAGAAGAACACAGAAGACAACACGGACAGGCTCCACTGACCAGACGGGGGTAACGTGAGCACCAAACATAAACATGGTTATGGAAACAATTCACAAATAAAAAAGAATCCCTGGGTGCACTCACACAAACAAAATCAAACCAAAGAAATAGATAAATTAAAAAATCTCTTCCAACTAATACAGGAGTAATAGACATGCTACAAAATAACCAAAACATAATCTTCAAAAGTTAATCTTTTGCATGTTTCCTCTCAATAGAACAGAGTTGATTATATATTAATAATATTTTATTGTTGCTTGATGAATTGAGGCCTCTGTATTGCTTTAGGAAATTGCAAAAGAAAGCTGACAGAATTTCATACTTGTCTAATTTTTACAGTTGGCAATAAGATGCTTTGTTTCTCCAGTTTCTTATTTTCATACTAACTTAATTTCCTTTTCCTTCAGTATTAAAGGAAAAATAATGGTTTCTATTATTTGGAGTTTTACTCCCCAAATAAGATATCGTGACTTGGGACTACCGTCACACTTTCAGTCATAAAAATACGCCAAAATGTTCCTGGACGCACCTGTTATTAAAATAACACTACGATTTACTTCCAAAGTGAAATTATTTAGAAAAGAATAAATTCTGAAATCTGTGTACAGCACCTCAAACGATAAATCCATGAAAATTTTTCAGATATCTCTGCTTCGTTTCTTCTATTTCAGTCACTGCAGTTCGACATTCTTCACAGGGGAGGACAAGGATAGTATGAAATCCAAAAGGAAAGCATCTCAGTTTTTATCATCACTTACAAAGTAAACAACCCCTAATACTAAGTAATAATTGCAGCACTTGGGGAAAAACAGCACGGTTATTTTAAAAAATTCAAATAGATTACTGAGATGCTACGGGCCATACTCAACCCAAGTTGATAAAGTAGTGCTTTCTAGCAGAAACGTGAGGGGAAGTAAAGAAAGGTAAGATAAAGTAAGGTGAGGTGAGGTAAGACCAGAGCAGACCATGGAGACAGGAGAAGAGAGAAGATCTGGATACGCAGAGCTCGAATATTCTTACGGTTACATAGGATATTTTGCAAAGTAAAATTGACTGAGATGGAAGCTATTTTGCATGGTACAGTGGCGATGGCTAACAAATGAGAGTTTTGTGGGCTGCATGTTAGTCCCCTGCCTCATCTGCCACCCCTAATGACAGCAGCCACCTGCTGTTTTATTGTCACAGCTGGAGCCAGTTCACACTCCTTGGTGCTGAGCTCTGCCCATGAGCACCAAGCTCTCTCCTCGCCTCATTACTTTGATGAACTTTTTATGGTCAGCACCCATGAAGACCTCATCTAGGACTATACGACACAGGCTGGCTTCAGGGAGTACTTCCAGTTACACGAGGTGATAATACACAGTGACACTAGGGCTGCCTGTGTCTGTCAGCTACTGCAGAAGTGACTGTACTATACTCTTGATACTACAGGGCCCACAACAGGTAAAAATGCCATGAAATTCTCATGCTTAATAACGTCCTTTCCTCCTCATTGCAATGTAAAGACTATAAGATACTGCCATAATGAAGCTTTTTAATGGTAGATGTTATTATAGAAAACCTAATGTACTGTTTATGATTACTGCCATAAAATTAAAATTCTTTTCATTTTCTATAGATTGAAAGCCACTGGAAGGAATTTTTTCCTTTATCTTTTAAGGTAAAAAGGGGTAAAATTGAAGTGGAATCAAAAATCTTATTTGTATCAATAAACTATTGTTAACTGAAACATGAGTTGTTTTTTAATATTTCTAAATAAAAATATGGAGCAATGATACATCAGCTGATTTTAAACTACATTTGTCATGTGTAAGTTTGATGGTAGAAAGGCTGTTCAAACAATGATGTCTTGAATACCAAAAGACTTCACAAGCTTTTTCTGATAACAGCTGGCCAAACATATACAGAAGTCACCAAAGAGGTGACTACTTATTGTGAACGGCAAAAATTTCAGATAATTTTAAAATGTCAGCAACATTGGAAAAAATGACCAACTATTAAAAATTACTTTGTGGAAACTGTTGAACATAATTTTTATTATTCATAAACCTTGACTCATGCCTGATAAAAGTTTAACCAAGGAAAAGAAACTTTTCACAGCATTAAAATATTTCAACATATTTCCACATATACACACAAACTAATAATATTTTTTAAATATTCAAAAATCACCAAGTAACATTTTAATTTCCTAACGCCTGAACGCTATCATAAGCCTAAAAACTGGAACTAAGTATTCAGTAGCATTCCAGCTGGCAAATTTTTGAAAAATTCTGCAATGTTAGCAGCCATTAAACATCACTTAAATTTATTTTAAAATTCCACCTACAAATATACATGTATATCAATACATGAAATGATTTATGTTACCGTCTCCTCAAAGCAGTCCCACTTCTCAGCCCCACTATGAAATTTGCATTTATTGTTAATATTCAGAATATTGACATTTTAGTTAAAAGATATGATAATGTGAACTTTACTAATGCTCCTGAGCATGGACATCCTTCTGAACTTTGTGTAGCCAAATAGTACTAAAATCGGTACTTGTTTTGTACTCTGTACTTCCAACTCGTAACAAAGGTAGTGACTTTCATTACATAAGTTAACAAGTTCAAATTTTTTTACATACAAAACTTTCTCAGAATCATTTTTGAATAGATTCCCTGAATACATAAAATTTTTAAAACAATGATTAACTAAAAAAGTATTTGTCATTAACTTCCAAATTGCCAAAACCAATCTCAATACTGTATAATTTGTAAGTAAACCAGGTAATTTTTTAAAATAAGGATCATCAGGGGGCCTGGTGGTGCAGCAGTTAAGTTCGCACACTCTGCTTCAGTGGCCCAGGGTTCACGAGTTTGGATTCCAGGCACAGACCTAGGCACTGCTCATCAAGCCATGCTGTGGCAGGCATCCCACATATAAAATAGAGGAAGATGGCCAGAGATGTTAGCTCAGGGCCAATCTTCCTCAGCAAAAAGAAGAGGATTGGCAGCAAATGTTAGCTCAGGGCTAATCTTTCTTAATAAAATAAAATAAGGATAAACAAATGATTAACATGAGAAAGAGATATTTTTCTGTATTCTTATTCAATTACATTGAGAACTAATTATGAGTAAGATGACATATACACACATGCCACGTATATAAAAAAAAATCATTTTTTAAAAATCTTTTGAGCCTAGATACTTTCTCATCGGCAATTTAATAACATGCCAAACTTACAGTTTGTGAAATCTGAGTTAAAAAGAACAGTTAAAACACTCAATGATTTTACTTTATGACATTTCACTTCATATCAATCAAGTAAGAAAGAGAAAATAATTTATTTATGGATAAAATAATGTATCCAAGACATTCTTTTTCAGGCAAATATTCTTCAAAGTGTAATGAATTTATTCCATATTAAGAATACTATGAAATTCCCTTCAATAACTGAGTGGATGCTAGGTAGCTTTAATGAAATCATGGTGGTGTTTTCTGTTAAAGTGGGTGAATACTTCATCGCTAATGATACATCTCTTACGCAAGAAAAAAAAGAGAAAAGAAGGAACTGACTGTATTACTAAATAAATGAAAATACCTAGAAATGGATGTGGAGAAGAAAACTGCTATATATTTCAGCTGGAGTGTACCACCACAGGAAAACCTAGGTTGCTTACAGAAGAATGGAGTCAGCAAAAGAATGCAGGCGTCTTCTACAAAGCAGGATCCTGAGCAAAGGATTGAATGAGGTGGTCCAGCCGTCATCCAAAGTGACACAGGATCACTGACTAGTCCTCTAAATTGGACAAAACTGCTCTTTACTTTTCTATAATTTACATTTCTCATAGATGCTCAATACCAGCAGCATTTTGGTTTTTTCAAAGGAACTAATGGACATAGGAAACACCGAAATAACTAACTCAAAACAAGCAAGTGAATTCTATTACTAAAAGCAAACACAGACAAGGACAAGAATATGGTTTTAAGCAAAACGGAATTTGAGTGACCCACAATATCAAATGATTATGTTTGCAAAGAATACTAGAATAGGAAAGATGAGAAGTCTCACATTTTTAACAGCACTTAAATTCTATAGTTTTTCCTAAATTTTTCACTGTATCTCAAGCTGACAATTACGTTGTGAGATCAAGAGTAATTTTTTATTGGCCAATAAAGAACTTAGCAATTTTCAGCTCCTTTTGTCCCAACTAGACAAATTTCCACATAATGGCTTACTTTCCACACGACCATTAATGTAACTTATAAATATCCAAAAAGACATAAATAGTTATTCATATAATGCTAGGAGAGTTTTTTTCTTTCATTCACCTCATAGGTGACTTACGATTCTCCACAAGTGCTACAGACTGAATGATTGTGTCCCCCCCAAAGTTCACATGATTGAAACCTAACCCCCAATATGATAGTATTAGGACACAGGCCCATTGGGAGATAATTAGGTCATAAGGGTGGAGACCTCATGAATGGGATCAGTGCCCTTATAAAAGAGACCCCCCCCAGAGGCCCCGCACCCCTGAAGTCATGAGGGGACACGAGAAGAAGATGACTGTCTATGAAGCAGGAAGCAGGCCCTCACCAGACACTGAATCTGCTGGTGCCTGGATCTGGGGCTTCAGCCTCCAAAACATAACAACTGGGGGATCATTTCCCTAATCGGGTGACAGATAAGGAGAAGATTTTTGGAGAAATAATGGATTCATTAACAAATTCTCAGCGTTTATCTATTGCCTGAAGGTCAGGAAAATTAGTGTTTCAAGCCAGAGGTTAAATGCTAAACTTTGTACTGTTATACAATAACTGGAGAGCCAAAATTGCAATGGGCTAATCAAAGTACCCCATGACAACAGCAAATGCCTTGTGTAGCACATCCTAATAATTTAATGTATTTACTTGATTCTGATTCTGAGTGTCAATTCTGAGATACACAATTGATGCAATATTATCTTTTTGAAAGGTCAAAAAGCACCACCAAATTAATGCTCAAATTAACTCTAAACATATCACAACTTCAAAAATGTTAAAATATGAAAAAACGTGTCTTAAAAGCAGGAAGCAAGGAATAAATTATAATACACCATTCTTTTAGAGGCAATAGACACAATATATAAACAACCAAGAAAACAAAATGTTCCAGATAAAGGCAGAAGCAGTGCAGTAAAAGTTCTTTCACAACATTTTAGATTGCAAGAGGTTATTTCCATTAAAAATACCTGTATGAATACCAATTAGGGAACTTCACAGATCTTAAAACAGTGACAACTCATTAGGATTTTATCACTATCTATCCTAAAAGGGAATTTTATATAATTCAAATAAACCTGACAATGGTCCTTATCTGACTCAGTAATTTAAAAACTCACAGAGAATCTCCTATTTTATAAATATGAAAGCGTCACATTACCATCATATTATCTTACCATCTAACTAAAGAAGAAACAAAACATTAAACAAGAATTGGGATATCTTGTGTACACAAGCGCAGACACACTGATCTGATATGACAAGATAAATCCTGACCAAACACACTTGTGCCCCTTCCAGTTGAGTATCAAAGAGAAAAGAAAATGAGTGCTATCATTTTTTTTAACATATTTTTTCTATCTGGCCATATCTCTCACTTCCATAGTTCCAGCAACTAGATAAGATGATGATTCTTAATATTTTTACTTGTATATACATATAAGTAGATACACATATTTGAAGGCTGAATCTCTCTTTCAAGCTCTGAACTCTGATTTCCAGCTGCCTACTACATCTCTCCACCAGACTAATCCATAGTCATTTTAAATTCAACACAACTAAAACTAAATGTGTTACCTTCTCTCCACAGCGCAATGCCCAGTCCCTGCAACGTGCTTCTGCTCCAGTGTTCCCTATCTGGATTAAGAGAACACTGCTTTCTTGCCAGTCATCCAAGCTACAAATCTAAAGTCAACCTTCACAACTCTGACACACTCACGTCACCAAGTTATTGAGTTCTACCTCCTAGGATCTCTTAAATCTATCCTCTTCTATCCATCCATCCTTGTTTCCCTACTTAATGGTTTCCTCATCTATTTTCTGAACAATTAAAATAAGGGCCTAACTGGCCTCGACATCTATAATTATTTTAAATTCAGTCATTAACTATATTGAAGACATACTTTGTCTAGGGTAACCATATTACCTTGTATCCAAATCACAGCACTTACGAGACAGAAATGGGAGCTAATCAGACAAGACGCTAAGACAACAGGGAGAAAGTTCTCTGTTACCTCAGCAGAAAAATCTGTGAGGACAGACACTGTGAGCTATGTTAGCCACACTCTACCAGCAAAGAAGAAACAAACAAACAAAAAATTTAAATACCCTGTCACTCTTCCTAAAATAATATGAAAGAGTCAACAAAAAAATAGCAATTTTCATTTTTTGAGTTCTGATTTTACTTTAAACAAAATGGCAAATAGTAGACTGGAGTGCTATACCAATAAAATTTCAAAATAGAACAAAGCATGATTGAGGCTATCTCTGAAAAATATTAGGTTGAACTAAATAAAATTGCGGTTTCTATAGAAAAAAGGCAATTTCACATGTCTCAACCTAATTAAGGTACTGGTCTCACCTCTTTTTAAGATATTTTCACTGTATATTTAAGAAGGACAAGTATTTCACAGTTCTTTCAAACTGTTAATTTCTCAACAGTACTCTCTTTTTACATTTAAGAAAGTATGTCCTCCTAAATATTACAGTAAGAGGGAAAGATAAGATTGCTTCATGCAATAGTTCCTTCATCAAAAACATGTTCTCTGTGAATATTCTCATTTTTCCTTAACTTAAAAAGTCTTCCAACTTTCTTCTCTACTAAAACAACCATAGAGAATAAGAAAGGTGGAGAATAAAAAGTAAAGCTTTCACTACCACACATGACTAATGGGCTAAAGACATTAATACGTCAAGAATTGCCCCACAGTGTAATTTACAGTGAAGAAGTCCTCAGGCGTTTTTCTCACTGTTGTCTCAACTTTCCCACTTGGAGCAGAATTCCAGCCAAGCACTAGGCTGCTTTTCCTCTGTACACTTCTCCCTATTCCAGGTCTTCACGTCCACTTCTACAGCAGGAGATAACTGGAAAATACAGCCGGGCAGCTTATTCAGAGGGAATGACAGATTCTAGATAACACCCACAGTGGGTTTGCAGTTTCTGTCGTTGATATTAGAGGGGCTATTTTCATGTCGGGGTATCCTTCATTGTTACAAAGATTTAGGTGGTATATTTGACAACCAAGGAAAATTGCTATCATTTGAAATGTATAGATCAGACATGGAAAATACATATATTTTAGATGAAAATCAGATATAAATTATTGAATTTAAAGAGAAAGTCAATGTCAGAGAAAATCTCAAGTCCGAGAACTTATCTTTAACTCTGGAGTCCCAATGATGTGACTTAACGCCATTTAGATTTGATCAAATGATTAAAGATAACCAAAATTTTTTTAAAAAACAGATGAATAAATCAGGATACTATTACAAAAAATCATGAAAAAGTACCAAATAAACCAGAATACTTATATTGACTGATGAGCATGATCTATCATCTATTTAAAAGCCCACTTGGGAAGTCAAATGATAATCAAAAGGCTGATTCACAAGGATACACAGTAAAGAGCTAGTTTCTATATTATGGTAGTAAAGCTACCCAAAATGAGGGTTCTCTTCCCTACACTGTCCTATAAATGTTTTAAAAATTCTTGGTTTTTGGCTTACCTGGTTTTAGATTTGACATAGACTACCATCCTTTTAGTACCATGACTCTTATTCAGGGAGGTCATAATATAAACCACCTAAGTCACAGCTGCCTTTCATTACATCCCAGTCTAGGTAAGATAAAAGTCACTTTAATTAAATCACTAAGGCTGCTATAGGCTAATTTGAGGTAATTATATGACTACTCAAATTATTTGTGTGCATATGAATGTTTACTTGCACATGTGTATTTGCTTATATATACATTTACATATACGCTTTATATATACACATACATTTACACAATGGACATATGCATATATAAAATTTTCCCAATCTGACTGTAGAAAAAGTCATAATGATTCATCCTACCTATATTCCTCTCAGTTGATTTCCTGCCTATAATTTTACACATTACCCACTGAATGACTTCCCTAAACTACCTCATGTGCAACACTCACTCTTTTTTGCATCACCTGACCAGTGATGATCTAAACTTCCTACGATGAAGTTGCCTGCCAACTTCAAGTGAAAAGAGACTGGTTCTCTGCCAAGTTTCCCGAGGCTGAGTGAGTGACAGTGATAGACTGGTACAGAACTGACTTGAGAGTCCCAGCAATAATCACATTTGCACAACGTAAGAGAGGCCAAAAGAGACACCATTTGGTTACTACCTCAGCGTCGGTACTGACGGGGAGGGGCTAGGTTAGGAGGGGAACCCCTACGCTCTGCTCTAGTAACTATTCACCTCCCAGCAGGGAGATCTAAGATCTGTCTGCGGTGAAGCTCCAGGGACCAGAAGAAGAGAAAAGACATCAATACAAGTGGGATACCTGGATCAATTTCGCAAAAGCCCTTCTCCCTAAAATCACTATGCCTTGACCCTGAACTCCAACCCTGTAGCTGGATGCAAGCATCAATGAAGCTGTCCTTGATCCAATCGCTACACTCTACTGTGCATGTGCAAGACAAGGGCTTGTACTGTGCCTTCTTAGTTCCTTGGACTAAACCTGCAAGGGAGAAATGGTTGGTTGGCAAGATTTAAAGGAAGCCTGGGGCCAGCCTGGGGCCAGCCTGGTGGCACTGTGGTTAACTTTGCACATTCCACTTCGGAAGCCTGGGGTTCGCCGGTTCAGATCCCAGGTGTGGACCTACATACCACTTGTCTAGCCATGCTGTTGCAGGTGTCCCACATATAAAGGAGAGGAAGATGGACACAGCTGTTAGCTCAGGGCCAGTCTTCCTCAGCAAAAAGAGGAAGACTGGCGGCAGATGTTAGCTCAGGGCTAACCTTCCTCAAAAAACAAAAAATAAAAATATATTAAAAATAATAATGATGGAAGCCTATGTACAAACTGTAGAGGGAAGAGTGGTTACCCCAAAGATATCAGGTACCAAACCCCTGGAATCTGTAAATGTTACCTAATATGAAAAGGGTCTTTGCATACGTTATTAGATTGAGGATCTAAAGATAGGAAGATCCACCTGAGTTATCTGAGTCAGCCCTAATTGCAATCACAAGTGTCCTTCTAAGAGAGGCAGAGAGAGACGTGACACACAGAAGAGGAGAAGGCACACACCAGAGAAGCAGGGAGTGAAATGATGAGACCACAGCTGAAGACTGCCAGCAGCTCAGAGGGCATGCAGCCCTGCCTACATCTTGATTTTGGCCCAGTGATTTCAATGTCTGACTTACAGAGTCCAAAACTGTGAGAAAATAGATTTCTCCTGTTGTAAATCACCAAATACGTAATAATCTGATACAGCAGCCACATGAAACTAATTTAGTATATTTCAGATTTTGCCCAGAATATTTATTTACATGGTAAATTCTAAACTGAAGTACTATAAAATGTATCATAACACAAAGTTAAAAAAAATAAGTCCTTAATGACATTCAGGAAATACATATTTTTATATGTACAGAACTTTCTTTAATTCAATGCACAGAATATCATAAACATGGAATTTTTAAGTCTTCGCATTCCACTTTTTTTCATTTTTATTTTTAAATAAACATGTATTTTTTTGATCCTAGGAAATTAAAACAGCTTGGACCATTTTATAAAGTTTTATAATTGGTATCAGTCCTCCTTCAGAGAGTATTTTTAGAGTTAACTAAGTACAGTGAATATTCTTACAATTGTGTTCTTCCTTCTAGGAATATTAACCCAGCTTCAAAAAGGGTTGTTGGAAGCATGTTCTCCCTTCAAGTTAAACTGGCTTTTAAAAAAGACAGAGTCCAAATGTCAGAATACCTCCTCAAAGGAAGACACCTCTATCAGGAAGCGCCTACTTTTCAGTTGCTGACAAGAGAAACGTACTTCAATGCATGATTTCTAGTCACTGATCCTCCAGTAACTGGATCCAGAGAAGCAAGGTCACAGAATTTAATCCATTGTCTAGGTCTCTCCCCTTCTCCCTTTCCCCGCATCTTCCTGCTTCACCTCCAGAGAGGAGGGCAGGTAGGGGAATAGGAGGAAATAGTACTAACAATGAAAAAGGAAACGTTCTAAGCATTGCCTTCTAGATAATCTTACATTCGAATATCCAAACCAATAATCTGATGCAGACTGTGGCTTTAGGAAGATGAGTTCTTTAGCAATAGGAAACATGAATCAGGGAATTTTTGTGGTGAGAAAAAACTTATTTGGCACTAAAGAAATAAGCAAGCAGCTCCAAACGCTGAGATATAAAAATGCTGTCCATTTAATAGTAAGTCTGACTTTCTATTAATCTCATTGAAATGCAGAAAAAGTCTTTATGATACCAGGGCCAGGACAAAATATCATGTTAAAGACCACTAGTGTAATTGAACATCATATATGATTTTGATTTGGTCTGCAACAAGTAAGCAAGTAGCATATACCAAATGAACCACATGCCATATACCAAAATTACAAAGAATGAATGTCTCAAAATTCATCTAACTTACGTGTGTCTCAAAATTCAAGAAACTTACTAATATTCTCATGTAAAAAGCATCATGCAAATATTAGGCAGCATTTATAACTTGACTAACAGATAAGTAACTGAAGACATAAAGTATTTTACTTTACTTCAGAAAAGTTCATATATCTTTTCAAAGCTCCTTAAACTAATTTACAATTTCTATGATACACCTGAAAATGCAATTAGTATTTCTAGTATTCCAGTATTCATCCTCCAGTGTTCAGATAGTACGAATTCTCTACTGTTCTATTCATATGTAGAGAATCGAAAGGAAAATAAAGCCTGAATTCTCCTTCTTCATTGAAGAATGAACATAAAAAGAGACACTAACAGCATGTAAGACACAGTCACAATTGTATAGGATTGATTCTTAATCCACCCTCAAATTTCAATTTTATATTGTACTGTAACACTTATCTTCATAATTTCAACTAATTTTTAAGGAAATCCAACAAATTATCATAAAATTCAATATAAAACACATTCAGAGATTTTGAAATAAATTTGTCTTTATGTTTTAGAAAGCCATCACTGCATTTTTTAAATAGACATTTAAACACTCTCAAATATAACAATATATAGAAAAAGATCCTCTATCGTGCATAATTAACATTATAAATGCCTATAATTAATTTACCAGGATTGCTTTAAATCTAGATTATGTACCACTGCCAAGAATTTAAAAATCAGTATTACTCCAAAATTATGATAAATGGCCAAAAAACAAATGGCCGTGATTCTCTAAAAATACATGCCTAAGCATGTGTGTATATGTGTATATACATCTGCACACATGTGCACATGCACACTCATACACACATATCTGTGGTTCTCTGTTGAAAATACGTACCTAAAGATATCTATGAGAAAGTCTGACAGTCACCTATGGCATTAACCAACAACAAATTAATTTTTCATCTTTACAGATAACAAATACTCATGACTGCTTAATACATATGTACATATAAATGTATAATTAGGTATTGATTAGTTTAGCTTTTAGCAAAAACACGAGAGTGTATTGCATTTCTCCAGAGTAAGATAGTATTTTTAAAAATTATACCAACAGACCATTAGCATTGAGTGAATTTATTTTCCCCAAGAGTGCTAAAGATATGCAAAATTTTCATTCTTTAGAGTTGCACAGTAAATGATTAACACCAGCTCTGCTCATTATCTCGCTTAACAAAACTTCTCTAAAAACAAATAAATCAAAAATGCCTCCAATATTCCTGAATAAATAAATTACAGACCTATTCAGTGGCAGCAATGATATTTTAAAAAGCTTGTGCAAGCTCATTGTACAATTTTATTACAAAACCACATTTGATAAAAGAAAAAAAACTGTTCACTTTTTCATTCTTTACATAGTTTTACTAGCAGGAATAGCTTCTCAAAGATGAAGAAACTTTATACTAGCAACATATCTAGGAAGTGTTAACCCTGTGTTCCAGCAGACTATAGTCACCGCTAATTAGGAGCTGATACTTCTCATAAAGATACTTTCAGGAGCCAAGAGTATTTTTCTCTCATAATGAGACTATGAGGATAATGACAGCTAATAGGAGCCATCACTATATGATCAGAGACCATAAATGAGAACAGTTATATAATGGGAAACATAATTCTTGACTTTAAAAATATGTATTTAGATAGGTTGCAGAAAATTACTCTTATTTTTATTTCTACATAACCCCCTACAATTTTTGCACTAAACAGATGCCATAAAAACAACTGACAAAGGCATCCTGTGTGTTCTGGTTTTCACTAAAAATAGGCATCATATAACAGCTGTACTTACACTTTATATTTTTAAAAATCTCACTACCGAAATAGTACTAATTAAGTATAAATGTTAAAAGGAAAAAATTAATGAAGTGATGAAATTGCATTATTTTAAAGTGAAAATCAATGTATCCTAGGATTCAATAAAGCTCACTAGGTAATAAGTCTACAGCATACTAAAGACTAGACGCTAAAGTCTAAAATTAAAGCTCCAACGAGTTAACCTATATTTTATTCAAACAACCACTAAAAAACCATTTTCTTTTATGACTGACAAAAGTTATAACACTAGAAGATCTAATGTAGAAAAAGCTTTATAATTATTCTAATCTTCCCACTAAAAATAACCTTCAAAATAATTCTACCTAAAAAATCTTTGCTATTTCAAAAAGCAGACATACATAAAATAATTCAGTTCAAAACACAATAAGCTTCCCTATTGCCATAACCTAAAAGATTTTTCTTGGAATTAAAAAAAAAAAGCATGTAAATTAAGGTGACTGAAACATGCTTTCATCTAGCAGAGTAATATGGTAGCTATTCATCACCTGAAGTCATAAAACACTAGGTCTCGTCCTTAGCATATTCTAATGAAGCCTATCATGCAAATGAGAGTGACCTTTTCCTTGCATTCTGCAAGTTCACATTTATTCCAGGAGTACATAGAGTTTGCCAATACAAACTAGCCAAAGACTGGTAATTACTGTAATCAATTAGTAGTTAGTGTCGTTCTGCTCATTTTCAGCTAATGTCAACTAAGCCATATCTGAAAAAGCCACCCTTTTCTGTTGTTTTTAAAATGGGAAAAAAAGAAAAGGATGAAAACACTCAAACTTTCCAATATGGCCGCAAGGTTTCATCCTTCCAAAGGTGTGAAGATTGAAGACAAGGCTCTAAAGTTTGTAACGGACAAAGACTCTCAAGTAAAGTTGTGTATCCTTAAAATGACATTGAAGTTTTCTGCCTATACAATTAAACATTAATATTTAAATATTTAAATGAAGGACACTCTCCTGTGCAGCAGTTCAGACTTGGTAGAACTTGGGCACTCTTCGCAATGGTTGAGTAAACAGGCCATACCCTCTGCTCGGGAACAGTCTATTCTGTCGACAGTTATGGATAGGAAACATTACGGCAGCCGGTAATTAAAGTAAAAACTAATACTGTCTCAGAGATGGGGAATTTTGTAAAGGAAAAGCATTTATCATGGCTTACAGTTCTCACAACTGAAATGAATTATCTTCTCCTTTAGCACATATCCATTTTAAGCTAGCATATTTACTAAACTAAAATGAGGCCCACTAGCCCATCTTAATTGCATTACCTACTAGGCACAGAATAAAAACATAATAGGTTATAGAAAATATTCTACACAAAGTGCACAACATAAAACTTTGGAATTTAAAAAGTGGACATCAAAAACAAATATCAATTTAAAGGCTGTTGCATCACAAGAAAACCAGATTATTTTTAAAAATCTACAGCATTTTCCTTTAATATGGTTGTTTTTAAAGTTTATAAAAAGGACTAAAGGAAAACACCTTTGTAGTTGCTAGTTGCTAAAGAGAAATGTTAATTTCATATCAACTAATGTCCCTCGCTGGACCTGACCAACATGTGAAGGACAATATATTCAATACTCACTTATGAAAATTTATGAGAGAAAAGAGAGATCATTCCTATGCTGGAAAGAAAATGAATCTGTAGGATCTTAGAAGATACCCAAAAAAAGAAAATAATAATATTGAGATGAGTAATTTCACTGAGATTCCTGAACTCAAACAAATGGCAGAACGAAATACCAACCTTGTTTGTACATGTCAAACAAGGATGCCCAAAGTCATGTTTTCCTTGAATCTATACAATCTAGTGCCTTTTATAAACTGAAATCTCTGCCTACCAAAGAATTACTGATTTTAAATAAAAAATAATTTACTTGAGAGGAGCAGGACAAGGGTCAGTCAATACATACACATGTATATATTACATTGACACATACGTGTGTGTGTTTGTGTGGACTACTTTTATTCTCTCCAAAAAAGGTAAGTAATTGAAAACCAAAATGGTAAACATGGAAAAAAAAGCACAAAACCATATTCATACGCCAGCTGAGGACATTTGGTTTATTTATTTCCTGGTACCAGAAAATATTCTTAAATATCTGAAAATACCAATGAATCGCAGTCTCTCTTTAAGTTAAAAACATCCATAAAAGATAAAGTGCCTGTGGAAAAGAAAACTGTGATACTAAAAAGCTAATTTTTCCTTTAAAAAAATCTGTAATCATGCATAGAAACAACTTTGCAAAACGAAAGGCTAAAGAACGGTAAAACAAAACTGAAACGTGCTAAAATGACATAGGTTTTCACATAGGTTTCCTGATAACCTTAGAAGGCCAATTGAGGTACAGGGGCTACCTTGGAGTTTTGGGGGTAAAACCTCGTTTTGAAGTGCTTGTTTCCATCGTGAGATTAGGGCAAAAAGAGCAATCAAGTGGCAGTAAGTGGAGTGACGTTGAAGATTTATTGGTTGACTTCTGCAGACTGCTGGAACTAGTCACCTCACACGGCGTCAAACGCCCGACTTGTCGATACTGACACAGAGCCAAACAGCAGGGAGACAGCGCATTCCATTCTTGTCAGAAGAATAAACCAATGCAGGCCCTGACAGTTACCGAGAGGGGACAAGAGCAAACAAGATGAGCAGAAAGAGAAAAAAATAACCAGTAAATTTGAAGGGCCTAAGGCTTCTCACAAAAAATGATGCCAGGCACAGAACAAGGAGCAGTTGCTTGACTTGTCTCAAAGAAAAGGCTAACATGAAATGCTTCACAAAAGATAAAGCTGCGGAACACTGCTGCTCAACCACAAGATGAGGTCTTTATGGTAAACACTTAAGACAACTTGTGACCAAAGTCCCGTTACGACACTAATTGTCCATGAAAGCTGACCTGCAGCAAAGCAGCACAGTTCAGTTCCGATAGTGCGGGCCCACTGGTAGTAACATGATTATGGATGACAAAAGACATTCACATATCACAGAAGACCAAAAGTGCTGGGGATCACTACACAGCACGAGCTGGAGAGAGACACTTCTCAGGCCTTACACTTCTGAAATTGAAACAATAAAACTAGAGTACAACATCCTAGATTTTATTTTTTTGTTTTTAGTGTACCTTTTCTTATTCTAATGATGGGAAAGAGAGAAAAGGGACAGGCAATGACATTTTTAAGAAATTAGATGTGGTTACTTTATAAATAAAAACCCTTGTAATAAAAGAATTGAAGAATATTAAGTTTCTGTTCATATGTACTCAATGAATGATTTAATGTCACTAAAGTGTTTCAATTTGTTAAGAGTGCTTAGTATAGAAAGAGGTTTGAGCAAGTGTTACATATTGTAATTTACAATTATTGCAGCATTTCCATTTTTCCATAAGCTAATCAAGTGCATAAAGTACCTTTCTAATGCAGTAATTTAGAACTACATTAGGTAACTTTAAATTACCTTGCTTATTATATCTTATTAAAAAGTCACAGAGATAAAAACTAGTATTTTAATTGATAATTTAACAGTTAAAGGTTTTTTACTTGAGGCAGAGAAATATGTTGAATAAAACCATAATCCTATGTGTAACTCCTATACTTAAATCAAAGTATAGTAAATCTTATTTAACTTTGGAACTGCTTCAATGTTTGGAAATGATCTACAGATAAGAAGTATAGAAAATTAAATTGATTAAAAGTTGAACCCATTTAATTATTCACTGGATTTGAAAATTACCAACTTTACATATTGAATAGATTTCTAAATGTAGCATACTACAGATACTCAGATCTTTTTAAAAAATGAAAATATGACACTTAAAAACACATGGAGAAAAGTGAACCCTGTGATGGCAAAGAAAACTATCTGACAGGTTTAGCTATTTTTTATTAACTTAAAAAAAGAATAATCATTTATAAGCAGATTTAAAACAAAATTAAAATGTTCTCTATTAATTAAAGGAAATTCTATGAGAATTACAATGCATTTTACAATCAGTTCTTTGAGTATCCACTGAAGGATAATCTGAACCAGGGACTTATCCAAAGTAAATCTCACTTTCTAATTTGACAATTAGCGTCGATACACTTTCTTTAATCATTTGTTTTGTTGAGATAGGAAGAGGGATTGCTCTAGTAGTGGCTTAGAGAAAGACAGTCACCTCTTCCTATTGACAGTTAACACCTATTTCTTAATTACTAGCTTCTGTTGATACTCTCAAAAGGGATTTTCAGGTCCACTATATAGTACCAGGAATCCTCAGCACGAAGTCCAAAGGTTAGGAAGAGCTTTCAGAAGTAGTTCTGCTTAACTCGGTTCTTAAACAGAAAAGGGAAAACAAAACAAAACAAATGTTGCTTTGGAAACACAAAACAGTCTGCACGAGTAATTTCAACAAGAATGAGAATTTTTAAAAGTCTACAATTGTTCCATTTCTTTTCATAAGATATCCAGAAAATGGCTTCATTATTTAGATTTAAGTTAATGCCCAAACAACACATATCTATAGTCAAATACAGCTAATTATGAAAGTCTCAAGGGAAGCATTTGAAAGGTTCTGACACAGCCAGAACCCCACACTTCTAGCATTAATGACCTGGGTTACTCTGTCGACAATATTCGCCCTTTCAACCTCCAGGAGACTCAGCATCTTTATCTGTAAGATGAGAGACTCAGATTAAGCGTCCTTGAAGACGTCTTCCTCCTCCGGGATCTAGCACCTATTCCCCATTATCTACACCCTGGTAATCACTGGATCGCCAGCATCAAAATGACCTGGGCTCGTGAAAGAAGCACGTTTTTGGACCCAGACCTAGATTTGCGGAATCACGGAGACGAGGAGTAGGCACTTTCATCCCCTCAGGCGATGCTTCTGAACACTCAACATAGACAGTCACTCATCTGCGACGCTGCTCTCCTGGAAGAGTGTATAATAAACTTCTGACCGTTAGGAATAAAGGCTGTCTAACATAAACAGTAGGGAGAAAAAAGAACTTGAAAACTGATTAGCAGTGCTTAGTACACTTATCTTTCTAAAATACAGGATGTCAAAATTAAAAGTTTTCTGATTCATTACTCCTCTGATTAGTAACTGAAAACATATTTGCATTCTGTAAGTGGGTTTAAGCCGTAAGAGGCTTAGAAATTTCAGTCCAAGAAATGAGGATAAAATTGGTTTTGTTCACTTATTAGAAGTAGGTGACCATCTTATTTGACTCTAGTGAAACAGGATAAACTTACCCAAGAAAAACTAACGAACTGACCAACTTACAGAATTATCGGATCACAGAACCAGACAGGACCTTATTCACCTAGTCCCACTCCACGAACGACTCACCTGAATCCCATCTTAACAAGGGCACCTCTTCCTCAATCACAGGAAACTTACGACCCTGCAGAGTGGCCCATTTCCTTTCAAACAAATTTAATGATTGTATGGTTCTACTTGTATTGACTCAAAATCTGTAATTTCCACTATTTTTGAATGAGTTGCTAAATTAATGCCAAAAAATGTACAGTGATTCTAGACACTTACTTAATTGCTGGAAATTTACACTGTGCAGAAAAAGCAGCAGGATTTGTTTCTGTCTTCTAGGTATGAAAATAAATATGTCAATAAACAAGACGCCCTATAGGCTATTCAGAAAATCATTCATCAAAAATATTCTGTTCACTTTATAACAAGGTAGTAAAGTAGAGAACAAGAGATGTTATATCCCATAAATAAGATTTAAATGTAAGTTCTTTTATAATTTAAATAGATTAATGAACAGGTTAGTCAGGAAAACAATACAAGAATATTGTTAAAGAAAGATCAAAAAACGATCCTTAAGGGAATATTTTTGACTCATACCCTCCCTGTGCTTTCACTTTGTGAACAACTGACCAAATTTCTCTTTTAAACTTTAACATTCCTTCTATCGTATCTACACTGGGAGAACTGTTGACATAATACATCATTTCTTCTACAATCCTAAAGGACCCTTTGGAGAACAGTGAAAAAATGAATACATTTATAGACTAACAATAATTTCAGTCAAAGGTCAAAGTTGCCAATGGTCTCTGAAGCACAGCACAGGGTAATGCTTAAACTCCATTACACGTAATCAATGCTCAACAAGATACCACTAAAGGGCAAGGTCAAAAAATGTTACCAGTGACAGCAAAACTAAAAGTAGCAGCAAACTCAACCAAAAATGAAGTGAACGCAGATGTAGAGAGACAGGAGCCTTTGTGAAAGGCAGCAGCCAGTGCAGGAATAGCAGAACACAGAGCAGCGACCGCTTCGGTCTCTCCAGTCAAGGGGGAAGCAAGACGCCCTAGCCTCAATGAGAACGGGTTAAACGACGCGTCATGGTGTGAATATTTCAAAGAGGAGGAATATTTCTTGCATTTTAATCCTGACCAGTAATCTATGTTTTAGAAAATATTCACACTAGAGAAGCCATGTAGAGAGAATACTAAAAAGAGTAAGTGAAAAAACTTAGGGAAAATACTAAAAAGTCTCAGTAACATGCAGAACTTCCTGAACGCTGAAAATTCCCTATCTGCTTCAACACACGATTTCCTTTAACAGCATCAAAGAGCAGTAGAGGTCATGGTCCTGCACAGCATCTAATTGGTGCTGTCCCTCAGGACCTAGAACACTGCCTGGCACACTGCGCTCTGTAGGCATCTGTCGAATGACTACTGGATCATTCCACAACAAACATGACTTTCCAATCCTACTGGAAGAGATTACATTTAATTGCCTAAAAAGTGTCATCTTCTAAGAAGCTATTCAGGACTTCAAAGTATTGTGTGTGTCTGTGTCTGTCTGTATATATACACTATTATATATTTTATATATAATATATATACTATTAAATTACCTCTATAAATATTGCCAACCAAAAACATCACAATGATGATAGTCAATTTTTTAATTTTATCATTCTTACAACTAGTTCTAAAAATAATACAAAAAGTATTTCTTTTTGTTGTGCATATATTTATATTGAATAGAAGAAAATATTCCAGACCTAAAACCAGGAAGTTCAGAAGGGTTTTTTTTTTTTTTTGCTCATTTTATGCTTGGGGCTTTTTTTAAAGATTGGCACCTGAGCTAACAACTGTTGACATCTTCTTTTCTCTCTCTCTTTCTTCTTCTTCTTTTCCCCAAAGCCCCCCAGTACACAGTTGTGTATTCTAGTTGTGAGCGTCTCTGATTGTGCTACGTGGGACACCACCTCAGCATGGCCTGATGAGTAGCGCCATGTCCGCACCGGGGATCCAAACTGGCGAAACCTTGGGCCACCGAAGCAGAGCGCACAGCCTTAACCACTCAGCCATGGGGTTGGCCCCCAGAAAGATTGTTTTTAAGTGTATTGTTTGTATATATGGTTTTTGTACACCAGTGATATTTTATTAATATATATATTATTAATAACTATTTAATCCATATTTGTTATGCCCATGGTCTCTAACATATTTGGGTCCTCTCTAAAAATATTTAGTAAATTGACAGTAAATGAATGAAAGAGAGAAACAATGAACACGTAAGAAAAAAAACACATTTCACCTTTCTTCTCTAGAGCACTGAAAGAGAAGAATCCATATTATTCAAACTATTCCTCTAGTTGGGAAAAAGTTCCATAGAAAAATCAATTCACAAACACCAAAAATAAGAGAGATACAAGCTGACTATGAGAGTGACTAAAAGAGTGACTAGGTAACTTCTCATCTTTCATGATGACCCTCCTCCTTTGCTAATAGCTAGACTTTCCCCAGCATATATTCAATAAATACTAACTAAAAGTAAATAATTAATATGAAATTGTTGCTGGTTCTCTTCCTCTGGTTGCCCCTCCATAATAGCTATTCACTTGTCCTCATTTCACTAGCAGCAACAAAGTATCTCTAAAGTAAACATTAGGCACTGACCATGAAGCTAAGATATCAACAGTTACTGTAATAAACTGGCAATTTGGATTTGAGTCTATATTCAAACCAAAACCTGTTTTGGCATCCACATGGGAAAACACTGGATGTACCACCTTCTGAAGCAGCACAGAGAGAGAGGAAAAAAGAACAGAAACAGTTGACAGAGCAGTAAAAACAAGAACGCTGAAAATGTAGTACCAACTGAGAGGTTTAAGGAGAACCCTTCTTCCTTTTCTTTAAAAAAAATACTCATTATCACCCAACACCGCTAGCTAGTGTTTAGTTGGCGAAATTCTCGGGGCACTTTCCTGGTTCTACATTTACTGCACCACTTTCCCATTGTTACTCCTCTGCCTCTATCCAATAACCTGTGTGAGACTCATCTCCCAACCTCAGACCACAAATTCCTTTTCTCACACTACACTTTCCACCTGTGCAATCACATTCACTCTCAGGACTTCAACAACCATCTCTCTGAGATAAGAACTAAGTATGCTTTTCAGGTCCTAACCCTTCTGACAAATTTCAGAAGCTTTTCTAGCTGCTTCATGAACATCTCCCCATCCATCAGCACCTCAAAATGAGTATTTATAAAACTGAACTCACTGGAAATCAATGCTAGGAGAAATCTTAGAGGGTATGTAATAATTCTTAAGTTTAGAAAATTAAGTAAAAAGCAGGTAAAGATAGTTACTGCGAGGGCCAGGGCCAAACCCACACTAACGCTCTTTCCATTGCATCGTACAGACACCACCATTCTTCACTCCTGGAAAGCAGATGGCTCATGGTCCATCTCACAGAATGTGGCTTTTGATTCATCTATTTTCACAAACCTAACATCCTAATTTTCTCACCCCTAACTTTCTAAACATTCTCCCAATCATTCACTTTGAACTTTAGGACTGCCTTTAATTTATCTCTGTTACTTCTAGCATCAAATTAACTTCCAGATCTTAGAATATGCACTTAAGAAACACTGGAAGACCCTCCATGTCTAATCCCACTGCTGTGCTCTCTATGTAGCCACTGCATTGTAGCAAAAGTCTCCTAGTGGACATCTCCACCTCTTGTTCTCCTGTCCAGATTCAATCTGCATACCACAGGCATGTTAAGTCTTTAAACAAAAGTCCTGCTTGAGCTACTCTCCTCTGCTGCTCATAAACCTTTAATGAGTCTGTCTTCAATTTCATTTCCATGCGCCATGAGATGGTACTTTCAATGACCCCCCCCCCCCATTACCTGGAGGATGAATTCTAAGTCATTTACCTGCCCCACTTTGTGACTTGCTGCCTGTCTACTCTCTACGCTCATCTTCCTTCCAAGGTATATTCTGGAAAGGTTCACAACTCCTTATCCAAAATTCTGCAATCTGAAAGGTCATGAAAACTGAAAGCTTCTTTTTTTTAAACCATTTAGGGGAAACCAGACTTGAAGTGGCATGAGGCTTTAAGAGACTTCATTTATCCCACCCTTGTTGAATATGCACCTGTACTGTCACAGAAACAGTAATAATTAGGATGCTGCCCCAGAGACCACCTGGAGTTATTTAATACTTAGTACATACAATATCTAACCTTCCTAAAACCCAAAAAACTGAATTGCCAAAACATCTTTGTCGCCAGGATCCTGGATAAGGAAAGGCTGTGGGAACACCAAAGCCTGGAGCCCTGAGGCATCTTGAATCCTTCCAGGACTCCGCCTCTCATCACTCTCCCTCCAAGCCTTCCTCACCTTAGTTTTGGGGTGAACTTGACCTCAGATCTAACACTCTATCTGAAGCCTCTACTGACTCATTCCCCCTCTCATGATGATTTAAATGTCACTCCTCTAAGTCCCATTAGGAAGGGTAAAAATTACCCTTTATCTACGGGGATATTCTTAGCACCTAGCTCAGAGCTTGGCACAAAATAGAAAGTTAACATTTCTAGAGCAGAACTGAGTAAATGACTTTTAACTGTTGATGAATGAGTTTAGTAAATCATCCTTATTTCCTATTAAGACACATAAAAAAACTAAAATTCCCTAGGTTTCTCCATAGACTGACCGCTACCTTACAAAATGACTTGAACTTCCACTTACTTCCACAAAGATGGACTGAAATACCACAAATGCTAAGGACCATGTCAAACACTCACAACTGACATGTCCTCTAAGTCACAGTTAAATTCCAATATTGAGTATAAGGAATCTAGAATCTAGAGATTTCTGCAGGATTAAAATATGAATACTGCCCTATGAATATGAAAATTAATGTGCATTAATTAAATAGCCAGTGATTTATAATTCAATGTCCAGCCAAACTAGGATCTCTTAGTGGGCCATGCTTTAACTTCGCATGTAGAATATACCATAATTGACAATACTCATGACAAAAAAGGTCATTGGTAGCAAAACTAGACATGTTAACGAAATTCCTTTATGAGTAAAGTCAATACATATACACACATTCCGAAATTCTTTCCCAATATATTGCTGCTTTATTTTACCATGTAATTTGGTTTACACATCTTAATACTTTGTTCTGCTTTTGAATTTTATTTTCAATGGTAAAATTATTCTTTCCATGCACAGTATCCCCAGGCTTAGACATAAATTAACAACTCTAATGATTCAGACTTGGTGGTCAGTCCTATACAGTTCTCCACATAACAAATATATTGTGTGAGGTTTTAGCTGGAATCACTCTTATTTAATGAGATGATCCATCATGGTGTCTTATAATCAAATACACACTTAGCCATGATTCTTGGACAGAGAAAGCACAGTAGCAGACAATGTGGACCCAAGAGGATGAGTTGCAACAAACCCTCAGTGGGTGCCAAGTGGAAGGGAACAGTCAAATAGGAGAGGAGAAGAGGAGGTCTTAATTCAGGTCACTGAACAAGAGCTCCATGTAAAAACATACTGCATATAAGGTATTACCACTACCTTACCACCACCCCCCAAATGGCCGAACACAAACTGCCTACAGAAGTATAGCAGAACTAAAAATACCCCTCCAATTCTCCCTAACCAAGGAAATGTCCAAAACATTGTACGGTCCTAGAAGAATCCAAAATAAAAGTCAACACCCAATTAGTGTGCCAATGGACTGTCCCACAAAAGACGTTGCCGCATGTAGAAAGGAAGCATCAATTTTCTATTATTAAGAAATCATATTTTCACCAAAAAACTAATGAACACTACTTAAAATATTATAAATATTTTTCAGTTGCATAACATGGACTACTCACATATGAAACTATATATGAAAACATTAAAATGAAAAGAAAGCGGTTTTTCACACTTTATATGAATGAAAAATGATCTCCCTAAACCCTAAATGAAAAATTACAAGAGGCTGAAACTGCTTTTAAGTTTCAATCCAAGTCCAATTATTTTTTTAAATTAGATTCTATTGGTTAGATTCCATTAGGTCTAGCAAACTTTGGATTAACAGGTAGATGAAATAATATAGCAAACATGAAGATATTCAAAGAGATAGTCAAAAAGAAATGATATACTAAAAAACTGTTTTCATAGTTAATAGTATTACAGGTACAAAATTAGGTTCTGTCTCATCTACCATTAAAATAGTTTTAAAAGCAGTTATTTAAACAATAGACTGAAACATACATTTAATAGGCATAGAACATGAATGGATCATTTTAAAACAGAGAGATGTAAATTTTTAAAAATTAGATAAAGAAGTTTGGCCAAAATAGTTAATCAAAAACTGCCAAAAGCAGATTATGAGAGTTTCCATCCATTAAATGAGGAAATACCAAAAATCTAATGCTAATGGTTAGAAGGTGCAGTAAGCTGGAAACCACTCACAAGTGTTAAATGGGTCAGACTTTCTGAAAAGCAATTCAGTTGTATCTAAGAACAACTTTAAAACCTCATCATTCACTTTGAAACCCAGTATGTCTACTTCTAGGGGTCTGTCCTAAGAAAATAATATGAAAAGGTCGTAATGATGTATACAAAAAGATGTCCACCACAGGGTCATATATAAAAGTAAAAAACTGTGAACAACCAACGTAAGAAGCATTAAAAAATGGTCATATAAACCAACATATGCATGCATACGAAGTATTATACTGCCATAAAAATATCTACCAAGAATATCTAATGGCAAAGAAAAACACTTCTCACATGATTTTAACCAAAAGCAGATTTTAAAATATTATGTATAGCACATTCAGTTGTGTAAACCCCCCCCAAAAAATCAAAATATTAAAGTGGATACGGGTAATTTTTTTTCAGATTCATTAGAATTTATTAATTCCTCTCAATTTCCTACAACGAGCATATAATGCCTTGACAACAAAATTTAGAACTATTTTTAAAGAAGTTTGGGGGCTGGCCCAGTGGTGCAGCAGTCAACTGTGCACGTTCTGCTTTGGCGGCCCAGGGTTTGCCAGTTTGGATCATGGGTGCAGATATGGCACCGCTTGGCAAAAGCCATGCTGTGGTAGGTGTCCCACATATAAAGTGGAGGAAGATGGGCACAGATGTTAGCTCAGGGCCAGTCTTCCTCAGCACAAAGAGGAGGATTGGCAGCAGATGTTAGCTCTGGGCTGATCTTCCTCAATTTGAAAAAAAAAAAAAGAGGTTTGGATTGTTTTTTCACTTCATATACTTCTGGTACAAAATACTAAGCTTCTAACAAACCAAACCTCTCACAAATAACAGCTACGAAGTCTGGATAAAATACTAAAAAAATAACTATGTGATGGCTCTGGAGACTAAACAAAAGCTGGAAGTTTTTAGTGTGGAGTCAAGGCCCAAAGCAAGCAAATGTCAAAAGGTAATCCAGCACCCCTCCCCTTTTGGGAGGCTTTACCCAGAGGATATCCAGGGTCAGAGACCACGGAGGAAAGATAGACAGCTAAATCACAAGGGAAAAACCAGTTGTACTTCTGGATCAGAGGGAAAGTGTCCGAATGCAATGATAGCCACAGAAGAGTAAGAAGTAAATACCATAAAGGAGAGAGCTAAAGGAACAGCTGAATCTATGAATAAACCCAGAAAACATAAACCATGTATGAACAAGAGTGAAAGCAGATTGCAATTAAACACCAGGAATGAGATAGGAGTGGCTGACTACTGCAGACATGACAGATAACGATGTGGTAGTAATAAAGTCATCTGCCTGCTAAAATGAAAACACCAACAATAATTAAAGCAACACAACAAAATCCAGAGACCACACAACATAAAATTCAAAATGACCAAAATTACTTGACTTAGGAAGAGTCAGAAAACCGTGTCCAAATCTCAAGCAAAAAGATATATGGCAAACACGATGATCAAAATGATGGAATTATTTTAAAAGAACCATAGAGTAGCTATTACAACAATATTAAGTGAAGTAAAGAAAATATGTTTGAAACAAATGGAAAAAAATAATAAATTTCAGCAAAGAAATAAACATTATCTTTTAAAAAGCCAAATGTTAATGTCAGAAACAAAAGATAAAATATTTAGAATAAAAAAGGGGCTTAATAACAAAATGGAAATGACAAAGTAAAGAATCAGTGAGTTTGAGGACAGATCAACGGAAATCATCTAACAAAAAGACTCTAAGGAAAGAGACTGAATTAAAAAAAAAGTAAAGAGGGGCCAGCCTGGTGCTGTAGTGGTTAAGTTCACGTACTCTGCTTCAGCGGCTCAGGGTTCATGAGTTCAGACCCCGCATGTGGACTTAGAACACCATCATCAAGCCATGCTGTGGCAGCGTCCCACATACAAAATAGAGAAAGAATGGCACAGACATTAGCTCAGGGCCACTCTTCCTCAGAAAAATAAATAAAAAGTAAATTTAAAAAAGAAAAGAGACTCTCAGGGTCCTATCTGAGGACTACAAAAGGTCTAATGTATAACTAATTAGCTAGAGTCCCAGAGGAAAACAGAGAGAGAAAGAAAACAGAGCAGAAGACACTTCTGAAGAAATAACAGCTTACTCAGGAATATCCAGCTTTGGCAAAATAAAGAAGTCAGTGAACCTTGTCAGCAGATACAAGTATAAAACTGCATAAGACTGTCAAAAGCAACAATTTTATGATTCTGAAAACCATATTCAGGCAACAAGTGGAAAATGCACTTTATCCAAAGCCCTGGGTAAGAGGCTGAGAAAGGAGCACTTGCCTGGGAGACTACCATCCCCTCGACTTGGTGAGAGAGCATGCTAGCTCTACCAACACATGACTGGCACAAAAAGAGGAGCTATGAGCTAAGGTGGTGGAGGGAGGAAGCTATTTGGGGCAGGCAGCAAACCTCTATCGCTTTGTCAGCCAGAAGTGACCAAAGTTGGTGGGAAGCAACCAAAGAAATCTCACAACATTGGTCCACAGAGGTATGAGCCCAGTCTGGGCAACTGTCAGACTAGCAAGAAACTCAGCAAGGAGCTCCTATAAATGAAAGGCCAATAAAAGGACCAGATGAAGTTCCCCACACACGCCTGGTTGACTAAGCAAAGAAAATTCGAGGGAACATGGTAGACAGTAAAAGCCCCAGAACATAGGCTTGGTAAATAGGTAAACTTTGAATGTGCCCCCTGTATACCCACAAATAGAAAGACAGATGGCAAAGATCATAATGGGCTCAAGGTGTTTGACTACAAATTCTGCCCAAATCATTGTGTGACCATTAATTCTTACATTTACAGGGGAAACACCCAGAAAGTAAAGTAAAATACAAGTAAGCAAGCATTTAAAAACTGAACATAAACATCAGTGTCTGTACACCACAGGGAGATAAAATTCTATGCTTTTAAGACCATGCAAGTTAAGGGAAAAAAAGACATTCTAGAAAAGTGAATCAAAATCCAAACTTACCACATCACACTATACAAAATGTCTTATTTTCAACAACAACAAAAAAAGAAATCATAAGCTGTGTTTATAAGAAAATATAAACTATGGTCCAGATTCAGGAAGAAAAAAACGTCAATAGAAAATTGGCCCAGATGTCAATGTAGCAGAGAAAGTCTTCAAGTATCTCCTGTAAAGAGGTTCTACGAACTCTTTCAAATTTTCAAAAATTTTTTAAAAATATAATAACAGTGATTCCACAAATAGGGAATGTGAATAAGGAAATGAGAATGATAAAAACAACCAAACAAATGCTAGAGATGAAAAGCACTATAAGAGAAATGAAAAAATTATTACATGGGAAAACAGCAGATTTGAGAAGGCAGAGGAAAGAATCAGTCAAATTAAAGATAGAATGATATTAATTATCTAGTCAGAAGATTGGAAATGAAAGAAAACTTTAAGGAAAATGAAAAGAGCTTCAGAGACCTACGGGACAATTTGAAGTATTTCAACAAATGTGCAGTAAGAATCCCAATAACAGAGAAAAGAGGGAAAGGGGTAGAGGAAATATTTTAAAAAGTAATAGCTGAAAACTTCCCAAATTTGATGAAATACATTGATCTACAGATACAAGAAGCTTAACAAACATGAATAAGTACAAACACGAAGAGAGTCACACCTAGAAACATCATAGTAAAACTACTAAAAAGAAAAAGACAATAAGAAAATCTGGAAAGCAATCAAATCCACCACATACAAGGAACAGCTACATGTTCAAAAGGTGACTTTGCATCACACTGAGGAGAAAAAATATACAAATAAGAGCTGACTTATAAGAAATAACAGAGGCCAAAAGCCAGAATAATAATATAGTCAAAGTGCTGAAAGAAAAACCATCAATAAAGAATCACATATCCAGCAAAACCATACTTTAATAATGAAGGGGCAGTAAAGACATTCCCAGATAAATAGAAGATGACAGAATTCATGTCAACACAGAATAAGGCAGTAAAAGAGGAACAGACAAAGAAAACACAGGAGACGCAGAATAATAAAGAGCAAAATAGTATAAATCCAACCAACTACATTACATTAAATGTTAATAAACACTACAGTTAAAAAGAATTATCAGATTGTATTAAAAGATCAAAACTATGTGCTAAGCATAAAAGACACAATTAACATTCAGAGACAAATATATTCAAAATTTAAAAACTGGAAAAGATACTCTCATGCAATCTGTAACCACAGGACAGCCAGAGTGGGTATATTAATGCCAGATCTAATAACAGATTTTAGGAAGAAGACTTACTAAAAGTGAAGAGGAACAAAGAAGTGAAGGCATAAATATTGGATAAATACAAGTAAAACTACTTCCATTCTCGTTTACATAGAAAATCCTCAGGATGTAAAATACACACATACACACACACCCCCCCACACTAGAACAATTAAATGAATTTAGGAAATTCATAGGATAAAAGGTTAATAAACAAAAATCAATTACACTTTTAAATATTAACAGCATGCAATTTGATTTAAAATTGTGCAAAAATAAATTTAACCAAAAAATGTGCAAGGCCTATGCACTAAAGACTAGAGAACACGGCTGAGAGAAATTAAAGAAGACTCAATGGCGGTTTCTTAAAAAGTTAAACACAGAGTCATCACATTACCCCAGTCATTTCCCTCCTAGGTAATTACCCAAGAGAAATGAAAACATGTTCACACAAAGACTTACACAAGAGCACATATGACAAGATACAGCAAATTAATTTACAGTGACAAAAAACAGGTCACGGGTTCCCTGTGGCAGGCGGGAAGAGGTGGTGGGCTGCAAAGAGGCACGGGGATACTTAAGGGGGTAATAGAAATGTTCTTTTATCTTGATTCTGTAGATGGCTTCAGAGGTGCATAGAACTGTGAAACCCCATCAAATTGTGCACTTTATATGGATGCTGTTTATTATATGTAAACTATTCTGCAATAAAGTTTTTGAGGAAAAAAATAAACAAAAGAATAAGTGAGTGAATGAACAAGGGTTTTAAAGTAAATAAGCATTATACACCTGTTTAAAAGGAAAGAATAAAATTTAAATGGTAAGGAAACTTTGTAAACAAGTTACACTTTTTAAAAAATCTCTAGTTTTGTTTCTTCTAATTTGTCTGTTTTAAGTCTTAAATCTGTCTTGAGCATAACGGGATAAAACCTTAACAGGTTATACTATAAAAACCAGTCATAGAAACAAATCATTTAACTATGGCTATATAAGGAAAATGACCTCATATCTCATAGATTGTTTTTCGATCTGTATACATAATTCGGTTTTATTGCTGAAAGCAGTACCAGCTATCAGATGGAAAACAAGTCAATTTTATCGTCTGATTCATCTTGAACACATCACGTCTGCTTAGCGCACAGAATCACAAAATGTAAAGCTATTACAACACTACAGTAGAAAAAGCGTCACTCCCTAACAGACTCAGGAGTATAGTCTACACTTGCCATCTCTCTGTCCAAAACAATGCTGGTGGAAACAGACTCTTCCTGAACAAGAATTGTCACAATAAGTAATTGCACTATGAAACTGAATGACTGCGTTTTTATTACCATTTTCATACAGAATTTTTACATACTTAAAATTCTGACCAGAAAGGTTAGATTAGAATCACCAGGGCCAATTTGGAAATGCTAAAAGATATGTATGTACACACACAAAAACACACACTTACACACTCTCTCTCTCAGTCACACACAGACATGTTTGTTAGCATATATATTTGTTTTTAAAAGGTAAAGATAACAGTAACATTAATAACAACAGATAGTACCTCTCTCTATTTAAATATAGAAACATATTGCAAATGTGTAATACTGTCCTAGTTTTGCTTTACTGCCAAATAAACAAAGCAATTAATTCATAGGGTGTCACTGATTCCTAAACTCATCATTCATGAACTTGATTATTAATGAAATTAATAATGAATAAATAAAACTGATACACCTAATTTCTTCAAAATTGATCACAATAAAAAATGCCTGCTTTGATACTATAATTGAAGTTATATAAGAACAAATGGATAATATAAGCCTTGTCTATTAATTCTTAAAACATAAACCATTTAAAAGCATTCCTGAAATCAGACAAAACAGTTAGACCACATCAGGAGAGCAACGAAAACAAAATGACCTGAATCGTGATGGAGGGAAACATGAACACCTCAGCTATCAAAAACTCACCAAGGCAGCAACATCACCCACCAAACCTTAGCTAAAAATAAGAAACCTGCCCAAAAGGGCTTGGAGCAGCAAAACATATTTGAAGAGATGATGTTTGAATTTAGGTACTGGGATTGAAGGTGAGTCTCTAAGTTCCTTCCTCAGATCCATCACCCCTTCCTGATACTTACTGATAAACCTGATTCATTGGCT
>NC_060275.1:4941762-4988775 GCF_021613505.1 Equus quagga
AGAGCATAAAGTAAGAAGTTCCTGTTGACTGCTAAGATTAGAAAGTCTTCACAGAATGGACAGAGTTCCAACCACACATTCAAGCTCAGGATGAATTTAACCAAATGGCTAAAAAAAGTACAATGGTCTCCCCCTTACCTGTGGTTTCACTTTCTGCAATTTCACTTACTTATGGTCAGCAGAGGTCTAAAAATATTCGACGGAAAATTCCAGAAATAAACAATACATAAATTTTAAATTTCTCGCCATTCTAGGCAGCGTGATGAAATCTTGTGCCATCTAGCTCCCTCTCACCGGGGCCGTGAATCATCCCTTTCTCCACCGGATCGACGCTACCCGCCTGTCAGTCACTCGGTAGCCCTCCTGGTTATCAGAGGGCCTGTCAAGGTATCACAGTGCTGGTGTTCAAGTCACCCGTATTTTATTTAATAATTTCCCCAACGTGTAAGAGCAGTCATGCTGGAAATTTGGATATGCCAAACAGAAGTTATTGCTGTTACTCTCTTACTTTGCCCAATTTCTAATTTTATCACAGCAGTGTACATGTCGGAAAAAACGTATATGCAGGCTTCAGTACTATGCAGTTTCAAGCACCCACTGGGAGTCTTAGAACATATCCCCCCCACATAAGGGGGGACTACTGTATTTCGGGAGATAGGGATACTATAAGCACAAGTAAAAGAAAATGAGAGCAGATCTGAGAGAGAAATAGTAAAGATAACTGGGTAACACATAGGTTTTCAAAAACAGCAGCAGTGAAAGGTAAGGCTGGAAAGACAGGCAGGGCTGCAGAGGAGCCAAGAGGGGTTAACATAATGGAACTTAACAAAATGGAGGTTAACATTACGGAGCTTAACACAATGGCATGCTCCAAAGGTCACACGGGAACTTAGTCCTCCAGAGTGACTCCCTCTCCACAACGTCCAGCAGTTTCATTGCATGTAGAATACATTTTGCAAGTAAGAGACAAAAGAAAGACAACAACTTTGCTATATGATTCCTTATGTCAACACTGTTTTACCCTGGACCAAATCAGAGAGTTGATACCATAAAAAATACTTCAAAACACTACGTGATGTTACGAGGAAACTACTGGCAAAACTTACTTTCAGGTGGTGATTATTATTCAACCCACACATGATAAAATACTAATAATCATAAGAAATGGTACTCTTATAATACAACTGCTACGCAATTTTTTTAAATTCTTCAATTTTGAAATAAAGTTGAAAGTATTGTGTCAAAAGACAGTGAAAGAACTATCATTAATCTTCAAAACTGACAAACAAAAAAGACATATAAACAAGTGCCAGGATAATAAAAATGGCAGTGTTCATTTTTTAGAAGAAAAAAATAAATTGTACTAAAATTATTAAGCTAACAAAGCAACAGAAAAATATGAGTGGAAAAATGACAGTTATCTGCAAAATTCATAAATGTGTCTTTTGTATAACCATAATGATCATATTTTATGCTGTCATTTTGCATTTAATTGCTCACCCTGGTACTTTTCTTCATAGAAGCCATCAGTATCCCACAGAGCCAGATGCTGAATTGCAAAAACATACTGTGACCATGGACTTATAAGAAAGTTACTTTGCTGAGCTGTGGTGTATGACAAGTTAATTTTTGTAATTACACTTCTTCCAACAATAAATGAAGCTACTGCCTATGATTATCCTATATTATTCAAAAGAGGCAAGAAAATATTCTTTATAAAATACTAATCAGACTTTTTTAAAGACTTCAGCTGATGTGAGAAAGTTAACTTTTCAAAAAGCTTTTCTATAAGACGGCCAAAAGTAAAAATCACCACCTCAGCTGAAATATATAAGCAGATTAATATGTTAAGGCATGACTATGTTTTCTGAATGTTATTAATACATAATGCCAAGTTATTTCAAGCCTTTAGGAAATGTCACATACTAACCTTAGTCTTTTGATCATTACTTTTAGTTCTGCTATATTATGCTAAACATAGTATTCAAAGGATAAATCCATTAACCGTCATTTAGAAAGAAATGGCTATTGCACAATAATTTATCTGCAGGGCGTAAATTGTTTTAAATTTAAAATATTTGCAATGACGGTCACTGTCACATACTCAATAGTAATAAAACAGTAGGACATCATACATTGCTAAAACACAGGCTATTCCCCCTATAATATAGTATCTTTGTGCACATACTACAAAATTTGGCAGCTATTATGTTTTGTTTTATTCATTAAAAGAGAGCAAATGACATTTCCCTTTTAATAAACTTCCCCCATATTGAAGCCAAAAGAGTTATTTAATGATTAATGTTAATTATCAGGACAAAACAACCTGAGCCAAGTTTTCCAAATGCCTAAGTCAAATCTGCTCACTGGAGGAGGATATTTAAAAAATAACTATGTAATATATATTTTTTTAAAAACTCTATCACTTAGTGACTTAAAATTTAATAGAAGTTATGTTTTAATTACATAATACTAACAAAATGTATATTTTCACTGCATTATACAAAAGGAACATAAGATACTAAAATGCTCTAGATAAATCTGAAGTTTTCCTCAGGATTTTAATAAATATATAATGACTGATTTTTTTAATGTGTAACATTGTTCCCATGTCATTTCCTAATCTAAAGGGGTTTGTGTTTGTGAAGGTGTCAACTCAATGTATATTCAAGACTTAATAAAAAGTCCTAGAATTTTGAGAATCTTGGAAACCTTTTATTTCAAATCCCTCGTGTTTTTTTTTCCTAACTTGGACTGCAATTTGAGATATGCTATTTCACAGTTCCACGTCTGCTTAGAGATCACCAACTCAGACACTGATTGTACAACAGGAGAAACATAAAGCACACAGAGCTGAAACACAATCACCAATAAAGCAAATACCTGGCCTATCGGGTCCTCTTTGTTCTGACCCCTGCTATTTAAAAGGGAATGATAAACTCTGCAGATGTCATTGGGCATATACTAAGAAGGAACATACTCAAATCCCAGCTATTTGTATTTTTCTTTCCCCCGCCCAGCCTCGATCTTCCTCCCTGGTCTACTTCATTCATTCTGCGTGCTCTCCAGCCACCTCAAATGGTCCAGGGACTCATTGCCTTTATTTCCAGTCTCTACCTTACTTCTAATCTCAGCATCTCTTCCTGGATGGCCTACAGATATCAAACACTCAATACAACCAAAAACAAATTCATCTTGCTCTCCTCTCCCAAACCTGCTTCCATGGAGCTAGTCTGCCACCTCTCTACACAAAGATCAGTGCTCTAAACTATTCTTAGTTCCTCCCTCTCTCACCTCCTCCTTCAGTGGCCCTTAATCCTGTCCTTTCCACATCAAAAATGTGTCTCCACTCTATCCTCTGTACTCTACTTCTACTGCCTTATGTGGAACTTCATCAACTCCAGCCTCTCGCGTGCCTCAGTGGCTCCAGGGAGAGAGCCTCCTCTAATGGGGCCTCCACAGAAAAGCCTCAGTTACTGAAGCGAGCTTCTCACACAGCCCCTGAGGACAGTATTCAGTGTCTGAATAGCTGTGCGAAAGGGAATGGTACCTATTAAGGAAAAGGGACAACACCAGAGGGTGGGAGATCTGACAGCTTTGATGGTTTCAACTTGACCATAGGAAAAAGTACTAAGTAAAGCACACAGCCTTCAATTCAAAGCCCTTGACAAACTAAACCTTGTCCTCTTTCGGCGCTTCTCCGTCTTTTAGGCCCTGCTAAGACCCACATTAGGCTGCTGACTGGTTCTCACCCAGGTGTGCCTTCCAACAAGCTGCCTTCTTTGCCTAAAAAGCCCTCTCCTCCTACATCCGCACAGAAAACTCCCATGGGCCTTCCACGTTGCTGTGATATTTTCTGTGACTTCTCCAGGCCAAGCTAATTACTCCGCCGTGCACCTCTGGCACTGACAAATGTTCTGTTACAGCCAGTATCTTGGGACTGACTGCTGGTGTTACTGAAGATTACAAGGACAAGAAGTGGGATGGTTTACTTTTCGTGCCTAGCACAAAGACTTTTCAAAAACTTCATTAATTTTAAATGAAGTGAATTTGTTGGAACATAAAGCATTTTGGGAATTTAAATAAATGGAAAATAATCATTTTCTTTAAACTTAAAATGTTTGACAAGAAATGAAAAAGGTAACAAATTAGTTCTGGAAAAATGCAAACTAATTCCTATACTCCCATTCTGAATCAATCTTACAAATGGGACTAAAAAGAAGGAAGGAAGCGCCTGTCTGGTTTTTCAAGTAAGAAAATGCAAAACCAATATGGCAGCAAGGTAAGGTTCTGCCTGCTCCACAGAACCCATGGTACAGAATCCACGTTTCCTACCTCTTGTTGTGCAGAACTCTCACGTTGCATGTATTAAGGCTGGATTTAAAGACTGTAGAGTAGTCTTAATAATGTGTGCAGAGATAGCATTTTATAGTTTCTAAGCCACACTCACACACATTATCTCATCAACTACTCAAAGACACATCATTTCTCCACTTGGAGAGGAAGAAACTAAGGCCATTTTCCTACAACTAATACATAGAGGCTTGAATATGAACCCCCAAGAATTCTAACACTAACTACATTGCCTCCCTAACAACCACATTTTAAAGATGTCCAATACAGGCCTCAGAACACTAACCCAGGACACATACATGATGCATGCCAGGGCCAAACCACTCACCTAGCGTTCTTCTGAAGTTCACAATAAAAAACAGAATGAATGAACATTAATAAAATGTTTCACTTTTGGAGCCGTCCCAGTGGTGTAATGGTTAGTTCATACACTCTGCTCCAGCAGCCAGGGGTTCGCAGGTTCCAATCCTGGGCACGGATCTAGCACCACTTGTCAAGCCACACTTTGGCAGTATCCCACATAAAATAGAGGAAGATGGGCTCAGACGTTAGGTCAGTGACAATCTTCCTCAAGCAAAAAGAGGAAGATTGGCAACAGATATTAGCTCAGGGCCAATCAACCTTACCAAAAAAAAATTTCACTTTTAAATAGACCTTAATGAATAACTTTGCTTTAAATTATAACACTACATATTATTACATTTTACATGTTACTACATATTCCATAGACTATGTAACATAACATAGTCACAGGTTCTAGGAACTAGGACGTGGAATCTTTTGTATTGGGAGGGAGAGGGCTAAGGAGGAGTTGCATTATTCTGCCAACCAAAATAAGCAAGATTACAATTGGATACTAATTAAAATCCAAATTTAATTTTGAAGTTTTGTGCCCCCCTCCATGAAATGGGTCCATGAGGAATGGACAGAAACAACTCATATCCACTTGTCTAATTCTGACAGGACATCAGATAAAATAACAAGAGTGCTACTTTAAAAGACTCTGTCCAATTACCTAGTAAAATGAAGGATTTATCACATTCATTGAACTTGTAACTATTCCTTCTTATACAACTAAGTTTGACTGCTCTGACTTTTATTTTCAGAGACTGTTTTTCCCTTCTCCACTCAGGTTCACTACATTGATTTAAAATGTAGAGGGCAAAACTCAAAGACAATGACTAACTCATTTTGATTGTCAACTTGTAAGCTAGTGAACATTAGTAAACATATTAGATACTAAAAATACAGTAGTAAAACTTATAGCTCTTTACCACTTAAAAAGCATTCTTATTATCTCATTTGACTCTAGCATCACTGTGAGGTATATTTACAGAAATATTACTCAAATTTTTCAATAACACTCAGAGAAGAGAGGTGATGTTGACAATCCCAAAGTTATTAAGTGTACAGCTGCCTCGGCCCATGAGGACAGTATTCACACTGTCTGAATAGCTGTGGGAAAAAGAATAGCACCTATTAAGGATAGAGGGGGAAAACCTAAATTCAGTAAACACATTATAACATTTCCCCAAACTATACTATTCAATTATTTTAGATATGATCATTAGAAAAAAAAATGAAGAAAATGTATAATTACACATTTCTACTCAGTAAGAGAAATCTGAATTAATTAGAATTTTAAATTGAAAATATTAAAACAAAAATCAATACGCCTACACTAGAAAAAATGAAAATCAGAAATCTCATACTACACTGGAAAAGTTTATAGCATTTCTTCAATTTCATTTTTCTATTAATGTGTGTAAACTCTGTAGAACTAGCCAAAGTAATTCAATAAAATAGAGATAATATCCAAAAATCATGAAAGTTTATACATTTTGGTAAACTTTTAAAAGTTAAAATTTATCTTTCCTAATTGAAAACTGGGTTAAAAATCTATCACAAATATAAAAGTACAAAATTGCACTGAAAGTTCCATCTTTGGTATATTCACATGAACAAACACAATAATTATCACCTCTTTGAACAGAAGTTATAGACTTTTTCAGGTCAAAATTCTGTTAAAATATAACTATTTGAACTGTTCAAAAATTTGCATTAATGTTAATATGGCAACATTTTAATGTGGACAATAACAGAAAAACGTCATTCCCTCCACAGAATTCTGCCTCTAGAAGTACATTTAACAAAGTTGGAGGGAACAGGATGCTTGTTGATAGTGACAGGATTATTTCAAAACCCAATTATATCTGTTCATTCCCTTTTGCTAATTAAAGCAAAAGGCATCAAAATCTCTCTCAGCAGTAACCATGTGGAAGCTGGAGAGCACAGATACAGTAATTAACTTAACCTCATCACTGAACTGTAGTGGGTCATTCAGCCGCAGCCCAGTATCAAAGCTAAGAATCAATGCTATCAGGCTGACATCTAGAGAAATGCAGAGACTGAACAACGCCGTCTGTAAATGGACAGGCTTTGTTCCTGCCTAGCTGAGCTGGATAAACGTTCCTGCTCATAACTTTAATGTGGCAGCTTAACCATTTAATCATTGTACATTAATACATTATCAATATTATGAACATGTAACTACAAAATTATTTGTCAGAGTAATCAGATATTACAGATTTTGTGCATAAATGCAACACAAGGGGATTTTGAGTATTAGTTGTAAATTTACAAAGAAAATATATTACGGATTTTTAAATATAGATATTTTATGAAAAGTTTAAGTTCTAGAAAAATGTGGTTTTGCAATTTAAATGAAGTCATTCTATGCTACATCTTTCTTCACATACATGTGCACAGGTAGTTTCAATGTGGCTTAATTCAACCTAAAAGACTGATGTTCATACAATTTTTAAAAATTCAATTTACTCAAGTATGCCAATTTACTTGTATTTATTTGTTTTATTCAAAAATATTTCAAAATATAAGAAATCATCCTTTGAATATATATCGCTTAAAACTCACCTATTCATTATTCTCAGCTAAGTTTAAGCATGTTTTGTTATTTTCCTAAAGGATCAAAAATTCTGTTGCCAAGACATTATTTTGAGGTCTTTCACTTTCACCAAGTAAGACACTAAATCATAGGGGACGATTATCAGCAAATTCTCTGCGACAGGCCCTAAGCCTGCTGAGGTAATGCAGCTGACAAACTTTGATGTGCCATGCCTGGGCACATTATGTTCATGTAGTGTGTACATCTGGGCACCCTTTATGGCAATGCAGCAAACAGCCAATCATTTATTCCACTCTAATTAGCACACATGTAAATCCTCACCAATCAAGCCGCATGCGGGGTTACTGTTGTGGCAGCCATACAGCAAGCTGGCAGAACATACGAACCAAGTATGAGAAGACACTTCTGGGCTTGATCTGAACCTGCCATCACACCAGGCAGGTTCCCCCAGAAAGGGCTGTAACCAGCTCTCCCTTTCAAAACTGATCAGGGGGCCCAAAAGAAAAAGGTCAACAGGCAGAAAGCCGATTGGACACAATTCTTGTTTCTTTACTAGTCCTAAGAATACACCTGAAGCAACATGTTTCTCATTCACTTAAAAGCACAACAGTTACCACGAGCAAAAGTCAGGAATAAGTTATAAACAGGCTTCCTAACAGAGGATACAAGGAAACTCTGAAGAAAAGACTGCCAACTATAACATACAACAATTTATGAGATTACTAGAAAATGATATGAAATAAACCTCTCTCTATGCCTATGCACAATATGATGTAATGCCTAGAGGCCTATAGTCAGCATAACAACTATACGTTAACAGCCTACATAAGCCATTATGTTTCCTTTTATTAGTCATTTGTTAGCATACAAATTTAATTTTTCATGCCAAACTACCAAAAACAGTAACTCCATCTTTGAATATACTTACACAAATTTTATTTAAACGATAAAACTTAATTTGGGATCTGTTAATTTGTTCTATTATTTCTTTCATCACAACAAAATCCACATGCCCTTTTTAGATAACCATGCACGATGGTAATTTACCAAATAAGAACATTGTTCAAAGTTAGAAAGAACAGAGATAGATAGCACTAGTAAAATTAAATGTAGTATCTACACTGAAATGTGTTTTACTAAATGGTTGTCCCAAAAAATATCAATTTACACTGTTTTTGAACATTCTTTTAACTTGCTATTACAATTTATATCATTAAAATAATGAGGAATTCATTCAACAGGTATTGATGGAATGTCTCACACGTGGCGACACTGCACAGGTGCAGGAGATGCAAACAATAAAGACGACACCATCCACCCCTGGGAAGCAGCTATTCCAGGAGGAAAACGTCAGATTCACAGACCACAGCACTGAGACTGATAAGTGCATAAATACATCAGACCAACACAGAAAGGGGTACCAAACGGCTTTGAAAGGACAAGAAGTCTTCCTCAAGAAAGCAACAACCACATAGTTCTTTAAAATACTTAATTATTTTAGGTAACTAAAAACTTAATCCACTTATTAGACAACTATTTACTAATTACTCAGTCTGAAGTGTGTTAGGAGTGTATGAGGTAAATAGAACCACCACTGTCTCTGCCTTCCTGGAATCCACAGTATGACTTGAGGGGAAAGAAACTAAACACACAAACACAAACAGTCTGCAGGCGCCAGTGGGGCCTCTTCTACGGGTGAGCAGGGCAGGGGACAGGGACCAGAGGGAGCAACTGCAGGGACAAGATTCAAGAATCACCCTACCTAGAATAAAATCCCCAATCATCCTCAATCCCTTTTCCCTGATTTACGCTTCTCCAAAAAGGTTACCATTTCCTAACATTCTCCCTTATATTGTTTTTGTTGTTGTTGCTGATTTTCTGACTCTCCTAAACTTGAAGGTAGGCTCCATCGGAGTGGAGACGTGGCCAGTTTTGTTCACAGCCAAGGCCCACACCCAGAACACATTAGGCTCTGAGTAAACATGTTGGGGGAATGGATGAACAAAGGAATGAATGAACATTCCAATTCGTGAGTAATACACATAATTCTGGCTTGACCAGATCCAGGGAACATGGATCATCTCAGCCAAGACTGGAGGCAATGGTGGTCAATTACAGTTAATTCTAAGAGTATATTACAGATATTTATATAATGAGGAACACATCATCTTCCTGAAGAAAATAATAAAGGCAATTCCTATGATTTTTCCAAAACAAAAGTGAAAGTTTTAAGGAAGACAACAGAGGAGTAAAAATAATAGAAAAGACAATGAACTAGGAGACAAGAGATAAAGATGTTATGAATCTTTCAAAGTCCACAAATAAATCCTGTAAAAATGATAATTCTATAACAAACTGATACTAAAGAATTTTTTTGGTAGAATTTTCATTTTTAAATAATTCATTTTAAAACATACTACCACCCAACACCACAATCCAAAGCACCCATAATCATGATCAGCCACCCTGCATAGAGTGATACCTACCTGAGGACCCTGAGTCGGCCGGGATGGGGAGGGAGATACAGACAGGATTAGACACTCAGTTCTACATTAGCCCTAATCGTTGGTTGAAAACGGAAAGCAAGAAAATAATCTCTACTAGCTGACAAGGACATGGGCTCATAGACAAGTCAGTGCAAATAGAGTCCTAGAGACACAATATAAACTGCTCTTTCATCTATAAATAGTAACTACAGTTTTGTGTTTTACATGCATAGAGTTTGTTCTCACCTGCAAAAGAAAGTTCACATCTCACATCAAGACCTTATTTAACCTATTTCTTTTAATTTTCATATTGTCAAAAATGTCCAGTATTTTTCTATTTAGAAGAACCAGCTATTAGTTTTTAAATATATCCCTATCTTATTTAATCATTAATAAAGGACAAAAAAAATACAATTTCACCCACATATATGAATTCTGAGTTTTGCTACACTAAAAACTATGGGTTTTTCCATAAAACACACCATATTAGAAATAGGGCAAAAATTTTTTAACCTAGAAATCAAAAATAGGGTCTGTAATCTACCAATACATATTCATAAGGCTATAGATGTGGAATCTATGTACAGGACATTTTAGCTAGGATAATTATATACTCCATCGGAAGAAGCTGTTTTAAGCATATCATAAAATTTAAGGCGCTATTATAAAAGGAAGAGCACCTGGGCAATTCAGAATTTTTTGTTGTATTTCCAAAGAGCATCCTATTCAACTAAATCAGAGGTGGCAAGTAAGTGGCTCATGTGCCACGACTGATTCCTCATAGTCTTCATTCCCCATGACATCACAGGCAGCCTCAGGATCTCTCTCAACACAGTGTCCAGTCACCCACTTCCAACAGACTGGAACAGAAAGCTACCTATCTTCCCTGAGCTTAATTCAGGGTACTGACAAGTTGGACTTTCTGAGCTTACAAAAACAAGGTAAGACTTTTCTTACATCAAAACATCATAAACAGATCATTATTTATCAACCCTCTATAAACCTACTGGAAAAACTAACCCAATGTGCCATAATGATCAAAATGCATTTCTGGCATTAAATGCAATGATATTTAGATGATATTAAAATGCAACTAGGGAAGGGTCCATCTTCTAATCATAGTATTAGGGTCTCTGTGAGATAAGGAGAAACAGAATCTTTATGAAAAGAAAACAGCCTGCTATCAAAAACACACATTTCCACCATGTTTGCTTTAGGATCAAAGGCACAATAAACTATAGGGTGAGTCTATCTTCAACTCAGCAGCGCCTTGTCAACATCCATCCATTTTCCTCCACTTTCTCTCAAAAACAAAACTCTTAGTGCAAGGTGTAACATCACAACATTATACTAAAGCTGTTCATGCAAAGAGCACAGAAACAATTTAAGCAAGAAAATGCAAACTTATGCTTCACAAAGAGTTGTCACTTACGTAAAATGATGGCTACGCCAATGCTGTTTTAGCATTAAAGAACTAGAGACGTATTTAAATAGAATAAAATGTCCATCATTTCATGGATCTGCAAACTTTACAGAGACGGTCAATTAAAAAAAGACTATCAATCAACTCTCTTTGGGTCCTTCTGGCCATGAACCCAGGTCTGCGTCAGGCTCAGCACCTCTGAAAGTTACAGCCATAGTCAGGACTACAAAAAAAACTTCTCCCTCATTTCATTTTCACAACTATAATTGCACTGAATTATATCCTGTTTAACAGCATATCTTGATTGGGTAGAATGCTATATAAAAGAACCTCCTACACAGGTCTGATAAAAACAAAATCATCTCAAAGATCTAAAGAAACTAGGCAAATTGACATTTAGTACTAAAATCTGCTTTCTATCGTATTTCACCACACCCAAGAATATTAACTGATTAATTAATAAACATAAATGTATGTTTGGAGGCAGCTTGGGGATATTTGTTAGTACATCATTTACCAGCAGGACAGGTCACAGTAACATAACTCGTTGATGATTTTATTACAAAAAACATTACAATATTCCGTAAAAATCAACGCCGGGAGCAATCGAGTGAAGCCAATCCCTGTAACATACCCATGCATGTATCTACGTATGTCTGTATGTGTGTGCATGCATGTGTGAATGCATGTCTGCATGTGTTTATATGCAAATATAATATATATTTATATATAAAAACGTGTGTATGTCACTCAGCTTCTGATTGATAAACCATTTAACCAATATATAAACTTATTTACATGCATTAGAAACTGTGTAAATCAACAGTAAATATATCTCACTTTCGATTTTCCAAAAACACCTACTTTTCTTTAGTCTTCTTCTACTTCAAACAGCAGAATATTTACTACTTTATAAAAGAATCAATAAAATATCCATAATAAGAAAAATACTGATAAAACTGTAACATATGTTTATCAGCTTAAAACACTGACAATAATACAGGTTTATCTCACTCTATGAATTTGAATATTCTTGAACTGCCGCATAAAAGATGAAGAACTTGCCTATTAAATTATACATTTTGGGAAACTTCCACTGAAAATATCAGAGATGTATTTAATAGGAAAAACTGACCCAGACAAAAATAAGACACAAGCATCGTTCTCATTTCATATCTAAATTCAGAGCTAAGAATCCTTTCTTGACACCAGAAAGTTGATGTCAACTGAAAAAGCAATGTAATAATATGCAAAATGCATTTAATCAGCAGCCCCTCCAAAATGTAATGCCACCTCTGATCTAATACCTCATTAGAAGAGCATTCAAAAATGGAATATTCACAGGCATGTCTCCTTTATAGATATTTTCACTATAATAATAGTAGCTGAAATGGCACCCCACAGAGGGCTATGTGCATACCAAGCTGAAACATAAGCAAATTAAACCACAAACTCTGCTTTCAGGTTTGAATTTCAAGATTTAAAAAATAAAGCTGATGCAGGCATTTTATTTATTTACAGGGAGTTATAAAAATCTATTTCCTAAATCTGTAAAATAGTCTTCTCTCCCTACAACGCAATGAACAAAGTGCATATGTCGGGGGCAGGGGATGGAGGGAAACGGAAGGGGACTAAATTATTAACAGGTTAAAGGCCAACAACATAAAAAAAAGCTAGAATGAGAGAAAAAAATAAAAGAAATAAAAAACAGAGACAGAAATCAGGGTTGAAGATTAGATTCAAATCAGAAACCATCACGTGGAAGAAACATAGCCTTAGTCAAAACTGCTGAATGAAAAGTAGCTATAATAGTTACCTTCCATGGCTGCTGGGGGGAGGCAGGCCTCAGAGATGGCTAGGAGTAAGAGAAGGTTTCTGTACTGTTTTGTTTCTTGATCCAGGTGCTGGTTATGTGTGTATATTCATTTTACGAAAATTCACCAATCTGTACACTTAAGACTTGTATAGCTGTCTGTACACATGTACACATGTATTATGATATACATACATACTATGAATCACAGTAAAATTCAATCCAGCTATGGTTATAGGTAGCAAGAAAACGCTATGTACCAGAAAACAAAAGTACCACAGCATGGTTGACTTCTGCAGTAAGTTACCTGACTATTTGCAGTAACAGTTGTTTCCTTTTGATGAATTGATTAACAAGCTGATTCAAGGAAGGGCAAGCTGGTTTTAGTGCCAAATAGCACTTGCAATAATGATCTGCCGTCTTAAGTCAGCTCGGGCTGCTGTAACAAAACACCACAGACTGGGTGGCTTAAACAACAGACATTTACTTCTCACGGTTCTGGAGGCAAGTCCAAGATCGGGTGCCAGCATGGTGGGCTCTGGTGAGAACTCTCTCACTGTCTTGTAGATGGCTGCCTGCTCACGATGTCCTCACGTGGCAGAGAGAGAAAGAGCTCACACACACAAGCGAGCTAGAGCACAAGCCAGCTCTTGGTGCCTCTTCTTATAAGGACACTACTCCTTCCCTATCAAGGCCCCACCCTTAAGACCACATTTAATCTAAACTCTTTATAGGCCCTCTTACCAAACACAGTCACATGGGGCGTTATGGCTTGAAAATATGAATTTTGAGGGGACACAATTCAGTACATAGCACTTACTAAATGTCGCACCATTAGAATACCAATAAATATATTTTAATCTTTGATGGATGAGTCTTAATGGAAAAAACAAGAATAGGTTCCAGAAACAAACCAGTAATTTTACCTTTAACATGACAAAGCCTAAAACTCAAGGCAGACATCAATTACATGTTGTCTCAGTTATACTGCTCTCCTTTCCTAAAATGAGTATTTCTACCACTGTAAACTAATATGGTTTCGGGACTAAGTGTCCTGTGTCATCACAGAAACAGCTCACCATTTTGAAGAATGAAGGTAGAGAAGAGAATACAGTTCAGACCTGGGGGACAGGGCTTGGGTAAGGCTTAGGGGAGAGAGAATTGGGGAAAGGACTAGAGAAAATCAAAAGATGAAATTATCTCAATTTGCCCTTGCTGGAGGAAAGTGAAAAGTGCTGATAGCACCATGCAGTGACATCACACTTCTGATACCCCTACCAAAAGCATGGGTTCAGCAGTTTCCTACCATTTCAGAAAGTGATATAGACAATCTTGACCTAAAGAAAATGCCAAATATGTGGTTGCATAGAAATTGCTCATGGTAAACTAATTAGAGAGTTTTTACCTAGAACATTTCTCCCAAGAAAGCAAAAGGAAGACTTTAAACTTAGTTGTATTATATAGTTTATTCAAAAATTTACTTTGCCTAGATGATTTGGGGATTTACAAAATAGTGGCATATTAAGTTTATTAAACTCACAAAGCAGAACAAAATATTTCCCATTCAACAAACCATCTTTTACAATCCAAACGTCCTAAGAAAATGGATTGTAAAGTCTACATGAATTTAAAACTTTGACATATTTGGCAAGTTTTTTATTTAAGCATGATGATAATGGTTATGCTATGGGAACCCAGCACTAATTTTATTGTAAATGGTGTGGCAATGATAATTTAAATAATACAAATATATTTTAGGGGCAACTTTACTTAGAGGAGCATATGTATACAATTTTCTCTCAAGAGAACTCTCAAAAATTCCCTCTAGTCTTTCAATAAAGTAAGTATACTAAGATGATAGAAAATTTGTGTTGTTCTTTAGACACAGTTCAAGCATCATCTATCTCCTCCAAAAGACTACTCTGAACTCTCACACACAACCATCCTTCAGGTAATGGGCTAAGCACCATCCCACACCCAACTTTTTTTTAAATAACACAACTTTTATCATTGACAAAAAAGTTTTCCTAATAATGGGAATAAGAGCAAAACCTGTACATCACAAGACACACATGACAACGACATCTCGTAGGGGTTTCTGTCCTTATTTGCTCACTTTCATTGAAGTGTCGCTCCAGACACTAGACCTTATCTTTGTGATGCAATACAGAGGAAAATATTTGTCCCATCCCACATGAAATTGGACCGAAAGGTATTTTAAACATGGCCAGTACCAGAATATGAAAAATTGATTCAAAAATGATTCAGAAAAACCCTGGGTGAGGGGAGGTAAAAGGAAGGAATGCAAGAAGGGGTGGAAGGACACAAGAGTGCTTGTTAAATCAGACAGCAACTCTTTACAAAAGGGTGCACTAGCCATGACAAGAGATCCAAACTTTTCCAAAGACCATTTTACACTATGGTCATAGCAAATCTCTGTAAATGCTGTTTTTATTATTTGTTGGCTTGTTTGGCTCGGGTGAGCAGGTGAGGGGAGAACCAACTGAGAGCACTAAAAGAGAGGCAAGCATATTCTTTCCCAATCTATATACCCCTACCACTCTCATGACACCTTGGGCATGTTTCAGGAATGATCTTACCATACTAATTATCACTTTACGTCTGCCTGCACAAAAACTGCACCAAATTCTGGAGGCAAAAGTTCCAACAGCATTATTGTTCTTTGTGTGCTGAGTACCTTGCAAAGTGCTGACCTCTGATACACAATAATGTTTACGGCACCGACAGCCAGACAGAGGGATGGACCTCCACCTCCATATCTAACTATACGGAGGACTCCTCTCAACCACTAGAGCCTGCTCGCTCTGACACTCAGAGACATCAAGCATGCAAGCATAAATATCATGAACAGTAAGGCAAGAGACAAATGACTACTGCAGCTTGCTTGTTTATAAATCTGGACATGTTCAGCTTATTTAAAATCAAATATACACCTAAAGGTCGCTTTTGTAGAATCATAAGTTAAAATTTTTAAAAATGGCTTATATTTTCTTAAGTTTAAAATTCCTTAGTTTTATTTAACATCCATTTGTAGAAAGACCCTGAAATTCAAAACCTTAAATTGTCATTATTGTGAACCTGCATCCATTACGCATGAACAAAGGAAAAAAATTTTATCAAACAAAATAACAGACTGCTTCAGGACTTTGTCAATTGAATGCATTTCTGCACTGTTGACCTGCACACTGGAACGAATAAATGTAATCAAATGTGCTTATATGATGTTGGCACTGACCAAAAAACAACTGGATTTTTTTCTTCTAGAGCTGTTTGTATTATCAAGGATTTTAATCTATGATAAATTCTATAACCATTAAAAATCTTAGACCACTGATTTATGCCTTAATTCAGACATGCTGAGCTCTTCAAAATAAATGTTCCAAAACAGCATACACTGCAAATTGCAATTCTAACATAAAACAAATGTTAAAATGTTAGCATCTTTCCTGAATATATTGTAGCGTATTAATTGTTGGTCTTGGTAATGTAGCTTATTAGTTTTGCATAATTTAAGTTTTAATTCATCGTTTAATTTTTAATTAAGTAGTTTTTTTCCTCAAGATATGCTTTCTGCTTAAATGTTAGCCACTAAACATGGTATACATAAAACAACTCTATGGCATGAATATATGACAGTGCCATGTATTATGTGACTTCTCTATGATCTCAAATATGAAAACAATCATAACAGTTTATATTCTAAAAAGAGAATAGCCATTTTAATTTATCATTTATACTTAAATAATTTAAGCTCAGAGACAATGCTTAAAAAACTAAAGACCTGAATATAGAAGTACAACCAAACCACTTCCCCTACAAAGAATTCTTTCAGATTTTAGTTAAAAATAACGAACCTTTTTTGGGATATCATACTCCATATTAAAAGCTAATTTGTATTTTATTTTCCTATGAAAACTATGGGGACCCATACTGGCGTATGTGCCAAAGGATACACAGTCTCCTCATAGGAGCAGAGAGGATATACAACATTGCCCACCTAATAGAAAATGAAAAAGCTAATGAGAATGGAGAAGGATCCAAGAAGTTGACGAGGGAAATGCTAACTTCCATGTGAACTTATGATTTTGGAGAGAGGTCCAATTAAATTTTTAAAGTTATTATTATAGTAAGTGCTCTATTGCAAAGCTCTCCTCTTTAGCTGCCTCGGAAGACAGAGCTCTCCAAAGCAGCAGCCGTTAACACAGCATAATGTCTTAGCAACTGCAGACCTTTTTAAAAAAAACTTTAAAGCATATTTTAATAAACTTTTGCAGGTTATTTTATTCTGTATAATTTTTAAACTGTGTCTTTATTTGTTTTTTTATATGTTATATAGCCTCAATATGATGAAATTAGAAAGGAATGTCGATAAAAGAAAACTAACAAAAAGGATCTGTGAAGAACACTTGTAACATCCTGTCCCACCTCCAGATTACCTTGAGACCACGTAGAAGTTTAGCTGCTGTGCTTACCAGGAAACAAGAACACTTGGGCTATACCTGTTTCCATATTACTACCACATCACAAAACCTGCCCCCCGCCCCGCCAATTTTGATAAAATTAAAGGCATATATGCATACACATACACAGATGTATCGTTACAACATATTTGCTTGCTTTCTCCCTGGAAACAGAATTGCCGAGAAAAGTTCCTCAGACGCCTTTTAAGATCAATGGTTTCATAGCTATAAGCAGAGCTATAATATAGCAACTGCTCAAAATCAAAGAGACTTGCATCCATTTAGTTCCAGAGCTAATTCTTTTCCTAAGGAACATTTTCAGCATTAGCTATAACATGCATGACACCATTGTGAAGAAGGAAAACTGGTTAAGTTAGACTGGGTTCCTCTGGAAGACAGGATCTTTCATGTTCTAAATTACACATTTGTTCACTACTTAAATTGACATGATCATGTTATTTAGAGGAATGGGAAAAAATAAATTATTTTTAAAAGGAGAGGATTAATTAAAACACTTGCCAAAGTAAGAGGCTAGCAAAGCTGGCTAGATATGATACATATGTTCTCCTCCCCGAGCAGTTCTTTTCTTCTCACCACTGTTAACAGGCCGCACACCCCATGTCCATTCGTACTCTTGCTCTTGTAGATATGCCCCACAAGAAATCACAGGAATCACTTCTCAACAATAGCACTCACAGTGACGGGACCTTTAAGTCATTTTATTCATCCTCCAAAGCACTCTATTCTACAAGGAAACAATGAAGCAGCGATCTAGCAGAGTTACGACGCAACACCAAACCACCTAGCTGAAAACTTAAAAAAGGCAGGCAATCCTAACTGGAAGAGACCTTCCTGTCCACATAAAATAACACTACACTGCATTCACATATTATTCATTTATAGATAAATATGCACAGATTTATTATCTCACATGTTTGCAAAACAAGCCAGCAAACTAGATGTTAAAAATTAGCATCCCTACTTCACAAATTAGGAAACCCACTGCCAACTGAGAAAAGATGAACATGCTTAGCACGAAATTATGGGGAACGAAGGGAAAAAATTAATATGTTTTTGTGAAGGCTAAGACAAATCTAATAAGTGTATATGACTAAATAAATATTGATCCTAGTTCCAAGTCAGACATTCCCTCCACCACTTAGAGTTCTAAGGTTTAAGCAACAGAAAGCAAATTGGGATATGGTAGGCAGATATGGGCTATTAAAAAAAAACAAACAAATCAGAAAGAGGATGGGGTACCTGGCTTGAAAAATGAACTAGAACAAAGACACTTGGTAGAATAAAAAAAGCAAAAAGTACAAAAGTTCTCTTTTCACAGGACACCACTCCACTGCTTTATATATTTTTAGCACTCACCCCAATAGTTCACGTCTGCATTTTGACTACCAAAAGAAGGAAGCAGGCATTCATCCACCAAGAATTAATGAGAGATTCCTACCCAAACAAAAGGGGCATGGATGTGAGACAGCCAAAAAAAGTGAACTTCTGCAACATATATTAATATCTACATTTTTTTCTAACTCTCTCATATCTCCTATGGCAGAGCTATCCTTATTAGCAATCTAACAAATAGGGTAAACAAAGAGAGTCAACAATAGCTCAGGATGGCAAGGAACTTTGACCCAGACCTCTATAATCTCTTTTACAAAGACTAAAAAAGAATCTCAAAAGGAAATTAGATTTGCTTATATACTATAAACCAGAAACTAAATCCCCATAGTTTCCTTAACTATCTCAGTTTCATATTCTGTAAAATGAAAATAACAATAATGGGTCCATCATTGTCATGTGTTATTTAGAAGGACATATGAAATGGCATTATAGAGAAGAACTATGTATCTCTAAAGTATCTTAAAATACTTGCTTTTGATTATCAAATAAAAATTCAGACCGAAATAGGTTCAAAATTTACAAAGTAAACAGTTAAGCTTCCAGCCATGATGGAGTAACCAGGGCCTACTGCAAACAACTAAAAAATTGGACAAAACATAACAGACAACTATTTTCAGAAATTGGACAATAAGCAGAATAGGATTGTGAGCCCACAGAGGAGAAACAAAGGATGTGAGACCTGTGACAACTTGGGATTTATCCCAAGAAGCAACATCAAGACCACAGTATAGGGGCCCAAACAGAACACAGAGTATCCCTTACTACAGCAGGTAGAGGTGAATCCACTAGAACTTCATGTTCAGAGAAGGACAGAAAGGAGAGTTGCCCAAAGAAACAGCTCCAAAACTCTTAACGGGAATTCCCATGGGTCCTTGGCTGAACACTAAGCCAAGCATGGGTATGGTGAAATTCTTTGAGGCTAGGAAAAAAAGCAAAAAAGGAAGCTATAAGCTAAATAATTCCCAGAAATCACATTGAGTATAGCAATCTTCAAGTTCTGACCAGCCAGAGTGATGAGTCTTCATCAAACAACTGAAACATTTGGAAGAGACACAAGAAAGGCATACCTTAACATTGGGTTAAATTCACCCTAAAGCGATTTCTACTCCAGACTCACTCTAAAAGACTTAAAAACAAATCTCCAAGGGATCAAAATGATTCTCAAGTGACTTAGATGATGGCCTGAAATAAATCCAACATTCTTTAAAGGAATATTACAAAATGAATCACAAATTAATCCAAAATTCAAAATATACAACATCCAGTCCAAAATTACTAGACATGCAAAGAAGCAACAAAAAGTAACCCACAAACAAAGAGAACAAATAAGTCAAAAGAGGCAAAGCTAAAGATTACACAATGATAGAATTATTAAGCAATTCTTTAAGAAAGCTACTATAAATATGCAAGTGAATTTAAAAGAAAATATTTTTAAATGAAGAGACCAGAAGTTTAAAAAAAGAAAAAAATGGGGCCGGCCCGGTGGCACAGCGGTTAAGTTCGCACGTTCCACTTCTTGGCGGCCTGGGGTTCACGGGTTCGGATCCCGGGTGTGGACATGGCACCGCTTGGCACGCCATGCTGTGGCAGGCGTCCCACATATAAAGTAGAGGAAGACGGGCATGATGTTAGCTCAGGGCCAGGCTTCCTCAGCAAAAAGGGGAGGACTGGCAGCAGTTAGCTCAGGGCTAATCTTCCTCAGAAAGAAAAAAAAAGAAAGAAAAAAATGAGCAGAGACCAGGTAATCCGTGAGACAACAGCCAACAGGCTAAAATGTATATAATTGAAATTCCAGGAGAAGAAGGTAGCAAGTAGGTACAGTGAGTAAAGGAGAAAACAGCAAAAACATTTGATGAAAAATGACCTACAATCTTCCAAATTTTGAAAAGAAAATTCCATCCACAGATCACAGAAATTTAACAAACCCTAAGCAGGATAAACACAAAATAAAGCACACCAAGGTACATCAAAATATAATTGTTGAAAAAATAATGATCCATCTAGAGGAATAAAAGGAATTCTAATCAGAAATAATAGAGAACAGAAAATAACAACAGAACACATTTAAAGAAAATAAAAACTTCAACCTAGAATTCTATACCCAACAAAATTTCCCTTCATAAATGAAGACAAAATAATGATTTTCAGACAAACAACAGCTGAGAAAATTAATCACCAGAAGACACGCTACAAACAAAATTAAAGGAAGTTCTTCAGGCAGAAAGGAAATTATACCAGTTAGAAATGTGAATTTAAACAAAGAAATGAAGAGCACCAGAAATCAAAAATATCGGTACATATAACAGAAGTTATTTCATACTTATTTAAATGAAAATTAAATGCAAGGTTTTGTGGCATTTTTAACATATATAAAAATAAAACATATGACAACAATAGCAAAAAAGAAGGTAAGCAGTGAAGAAAAGCATACTATTGTAAGGTTCTTACATTTTACATAAAGCAGTGTAATATTATTTAAATTTAAAAATACATGGTGTAAACTCCGGAGCAATCACTAAAATAATAAAGCAAAGAGGTTTAGCCAATAAGCCAACAGGGGAGATGAAACGGAACCCCTAAAAAATACTCAATCCAAAAGAAGATACGAAAAAGAGCAGGAAAAAGGAAGAAAGAACGTATGAGACAAAGAGCAAGACAAGAGATTTTAGTTTAAAGAAGACATTGTCAGGAAAAAAATGCAAGACCCAACTATACAAGAAAGGACATTAAATAGATAAATACAAATCAGGTTAAAGCAAAAGGATGGAAAAATACATACCATTCTTAAACTAAGCATTAGACAGCTGTAGTGGCTATATTAAAAGAAAGAAAAACAAAAATACTTCAAGACAAGAAGCAGTTTTAACAACATAAGAAAGATTGTTTCAAAAATATAAAAGGACTGATTACAAGAAAATATAACAATCCTAAATGTAGACGCACCTAATAGAGCTTCGAAATACATGACACAAAATCTGACAGAATTCAAGGGAGTAACACACACAAATCCACCATGATAGTTGGAGACTTTAACACTTTCTCTCAGTGAGAGAATCAGCAAGGATAGAGAAGACAACACTATCAACCAACTTGGCCCAAATTTTATTTATAGAATACTCTACCTGGCAATAGCAAAATCATATTCTTTTCAAGTATACATTGAACATTTACCAACATAAATCATATGATGGGCCATAAAAATAATCTCCATAAATTTAAAAGGATTCAATCCCACAGAGGATGTTCTCACAATGGAATTAAAGTATCCAGAAAGGTCTCCACAAATATTTGGAAATTAAACATGATTCTAAATAATCTAGGCAAGAAAGAGGAAATCACAAATAAAATTAGAAAATATTTTGAACTAAATAAAAATGAAAACAAAACATTATTATGTATGCATGTTCAGATATAAAAAGTCATAGCGCTCTCACACTACCAGTGAGAAAGTCAGATAATCTACAAAATTGTAACTTTCCTTGAGCCCATCAGAGAGCTGAAGTCAGAAGGCAACCATGTGATCTAAAGTCCAAATAGGGGCAAGACCATCTAAGTGCAGAAGGACTGCATACACTTATCACTCTGGGCATAGGAAGGGGCTGCCACTACATAAGTGGATAAAAAGAAATCAGCCAAAATTTTAATGAACTGTTGAAGGCCAAGGGTGAGCTGGTCTATCAGTTTGGAATCGCTGCAGACCCAGACTTAAGAGTCCACGGCACTGCATCACAAGCTGTTTTCCCATACCCTTAGTGTTGCTCGTGAGAAAGACTGGGGGCAAGTCAGGAGACAGGAGAATCTACTTGGGTGGTACTGGCATGCAATGGATGATCAGCAGCTGCTGGAGAACAGACACAAAGTCTCAACTGCTTCATGAGATACAAAGACACACTGCTTATGGGGAGAGTAGAGGCCACACCTACCACTTCTTGGGGAGAGGTAGGAAACCCTCTACCTCCAGAATACAGGAAAAGACCCACTGCTACGGGGGAAGGGTAGAAGAAAACACCCTCTAGCCCTACATGAAGGGCAGGAAATGGGTTTGTACCAGGGAATTTAAATGGTTACTGCTGGGGAGAAGCAGGAAACTCCTGCCCAACTCCAACAAAGACACAAAGCCAAGTTTAACTGCCATGAGGAGAAGGGGCAGGAACAACGAGGAAGCCCCACCCTTGAGGATCAGGTACTCATCAGGGCCTTTCTGAGACTATAGTAGGATCCACACAACAGAGAACGTCCCTCCTTCAACTACAAGCCTAGTACAACAACCCCAACAGCTATCTGGTACCAAGGAAAGAGCAGGAGCATGCAAGGAGACCCCCTCTGAGACACAGACATATGCAGGCCTGCTGAAAGCTGAGGGCTGACCAAGAACACTGAGAAAAACTTCTAGAACACCGGCTCCCACACAAAGCAAAAGTCAACAGCAGCCCACCACTAAGAGGAACGTGAAGACTATAGCGCAAAAAGGTAACAATTCCAACAGGAAAACCCAAGAAGGCTCAACTTCTTACTAGGTTAAATGGAGCCCCCAGAATAACAGCCTGACTGAAGAAGAGGGAAGAGGTGTGCTCATTTATAAGTAAAGTATTGTTTACTTCAGTTCCTAGAGGTGACGTCAAATATTTGACCAAAAGTTAAAACACATAAAAGAGCGAGAAAAACTTTCTGGGATGCCAGTGAAGCACAGATTACATGGAATTTTATAGCTTTAAATGCTGATAATTAGAAAAAGAAAAAAAGGTCTAAAATCAATCCAGACTCCATCCTAAGAAACTGGAAAAAGACTAACAAATTAAAGCTAAACTAGGTAGAAGGAAAAGAAATATAAAGATAAGAGTAGAAATCAATGAAACTTAAAATAGAGAAAAATTAATGAAATCAAAAGCTGATATTTGAAAACAACAAAATTCGCAAACATTTTTAGCTAAAGTGACCAGAAACTACGAGGTGCTATGAAAATAAAAGTATTATAATAATTAGCTGTAAAAATGAAGATATATAATAGGATAAAGAATATTACTTACAAAAAGACTAAAGGTTGAATATATCAATGGTGAAATTAAAATAAAGTTTCCAAAAAGATTGTTTTTAATTTTAATTACAAAGTTGACCTTCTGACCCTGAAATAGCAAGTGTGGAAAGAAGAGCTAATATTGGTTTTAAAAAATTGTTTTTAAGTATCTAAAAGTTGAACAAATACAAATATAATTTTTAACTATGAGATTTCTCTTCTAACTGAAAACTAAGAGTTTGATTCTAAATAAAAATCAAAATACATCAAAATGTAATTGGGTGATCAAAGTAAATAAATGACTACCAATTTGCCCTAAACAAGTCTCTTTGCAGAAGAGGAAAGTATTAATGAAATGCTAGCTAAAATAAATGGGAAAATGTCCAAATGTGGGAAGACATTTTTTTCTACAAATGTTATTGTGACTTTATCTCATGTCCCATTTCTTTAATTGCCAAAAACAATTACAAATACTTCAAATCTCAGGAATACAGATACTGTGCCTAACATTAATTTTGATTTTTAAAATCATAATACATAATCAAATATCTTAATGACTGAAAAGCCATGTCTTAAATTTCTTGGCAAAAATCATGAACACTAAATTAAATTGTTCATGTTGCATAACATTCTCCTAAATTGTTCTCTCTTTTATTTCTAACGAGGTGGGTAGTGTTAATTCTTTTAGTACTATTTTCCTTAAGATCTCAAGATATCATGGAGCTAATTACATTTTTCTAACCTTGTTTGTTTTACACATGTTTCTTTGTAAAAGAATTATTCATCCACTGGTCCTCTACTAAGGGTCTATGGCATGTAAAATTTGTCTTAAAGAATTAGGCAGGCAACATAACTTAACAAGGAATCTATTTATGCCATTATACACAGAAGAACATTTTTTTTATTTTAGCATAATTAATCAGTATTTCTATTGACAAATATTGATCCAAGACACATCACAAGTGTTTGACGATCAAATACTTCCTTTTTGGAGGTAAACTAGGCAAAAATATCACGAAGCCAGGTTAGGTTTTTCAGCGGTACATCCTTTTGGTGCCTATTTCTACATTTCACTGTACTGCTCTCACAGCTTGGTGCCTAGTGTCCTCGAGATGACATCTGGATGAGGTTCCCATCATGGCAGCATCCCACCTGGGCCCACTTACACTTGAACCTGTCCTGCCCTATCTCTCAAGCCCCCAGCTGTTATCTGCCATCACAACCTACAAATACCACATCTCTGAAAAACTAAAGAATATTAAGGTCAGAACAACATAATGATTTATGCGTTCATTGTAAGATATTTTCCTTTCTGCCATGGGCAACTTCAGCTCCCAAGGCAAGCCAGTAGAAAGGAAATCCTGAAGTGGAGGCTTTCAGTTCTCTCAAATCATACCATAAATGACAACTTATGGGATTTGATTAAATGGCAACACTACTTAGAGATCTGTAAAACACCATAGTACAACCTCAACACACAAACACAAAACTGAGTTTATTTTAAAGCATTAGCAGTGGAGTCAAGAGATTTGGAGTGTTGCTTTAGATTGCCATTAACTAGTCAAAAACCATAAGCAATCACTTGCCTTGTCTGACTTTCAGTGATACACCCACAATGCAAAAGGATGAGGTGACAATTCAATGATTCTTTGCAAGCTAACAATAACATAAATATATTAGCAAATGTGGGTAGAGTACAATTTACAAAAGACTACCAGAACTGATACACCATAGGACACAAGTCACATGACATTATTTCTATATAGCCGGAATTAATTAGTAGAAATTAAAATATTTTTAAGTACCACTTACAATAGGACCAATAAAAATGAAATACTTCTATATAAAGCTAACAGAATACATGTGATATCTGTATGCTGAAAACAACAAAACACACTGATAAAAGAAATGAAAGGCCTGAGTAAATGGAAAGATATACCACATTCATGAATTGGAAGATTCAATATTGTTAAGATGTCACTCCTCTCTAAACTGTTCCAAAGACTCAATACCAAAAATAACTGAACACCTATATGCAAAAAAGAACTGCAATCCACACTTCATACAATATTAAAAAAATTAATTCAAAGTGGATCACAGATGTTAACACAAAACCTAAAACTTCTATAAAAACTTTCTATAAAAAACAATAGGAGAAAATCTGCATGACCCTTAGTTCGGCAATGAATTTTTAGATACAAATTAAAAACATAAACTGTAAAAGAAAAAAGTGATAAACTAGACTTCAACAAAATTAAGAATTTCTCCTCTTCAAACTAGTAAGAGGGGGCCAGCACAGTGGCGCAGCGGCTAAGTTCATACATCCCACTTTTCGGCGGCCCGGGGTTCACTGGTTCAGATCCCAGGTGCAGACATGGCACCACTTGGCACGCCATGCTGTGGTAGGCGTCCCACATATAAAGTAGAGGAAGATGGGCACGGATGTTAGCTCAGTGCCAGGCTTCCTCAGCAAAAAGAGGAGGCCTGGCAGTAGTTAGCTCAGGGTTAATCTTCCTCAAAAAAAAAAAACTAGTAGGAGAATGAAAACACAAGACACAGACTGGGAGAAAATATTTTAAAAATATATATTTGATAAATGACTTATATTCAGAACACATAAAGAAATCCCAAAATTCAGTAATTAAACAACCCAATTAAAAAATTGGGCAGGGGCCGGCTCCATGGCCGAGTGGTTAAGTTCGCGCACTCCGCTGCGGCAGCCCAGGGTTCGGATCCTGGGCGCGGACATGGCACCGCTCGTCAGGCCACGTTGAGGCGGCATCCCTCATCCCACAACTAGAAGGACCTGCAACTAAGATATACAACTATGTACAGGGGGGGTTGGGGAGATAAAGCAGGAAAAAAAAAAATTGGGCAGAAGACTGAATACTTCACACCGAAGAAGAATACTAATAGCAAATAAGCACATGAAAAGATGCTCAATATAATTAGTTATGAAGGAAATGCAAATTAAAACCACAGTGAGATATTATTGCAGACCTAGAAGATTAGCTAAAATTAAAAATCTGACAATACAAAGTGCTAAACAGGATAGAAGCAACTGGAACTTTCATACACCGTGGTGGAAATGCAACATGGTAAAGCCATTTTGGAAAACAGTTTAGCAATTTCTTATGAAGTTAAACACACAACATAGGATTTCTCAATCCCATTCCTACGTATTTACAAGGATGAGGTTTGTATCAGTTTTGTTCATCATCTTCAAACGCTGACAACAATCCAAATATCCCTTAACCTGGGAATGTATAAATAAACTGTAGTACATCCACACCATGGCATACAACTCAGAATAAAAAGTAATGAATTAATGGGCGCCAGCCCTAAGGCCAAGTGGTTCAAGTTCCACACGCTCCGCTTTGGGGGCTGGGGTTCACAGGTTCAGATCCCAGGCACACAAACCTACTCCACTCAACAGTCATGCTGTGGAGGCATTCCACATACAAAACAGAGGAAGATTAAGACAGATGTTAGCTCAGGGTGAATCTTCCTCAAGCAAAAAAATAAATAAATAAATAAATAAGTGGTAGATGGGCAACAGATGTTATTAGCTCAGGGCGAATCTTCCTCACCAAAAAACAAGAGTAACGAACTACTGATACACACAACATGGATGAATTTCAAATACGTTACAACAGAGTTTCTCAACCTCACAACTACTGACATTTGGGGCCAAAAAAGTCTTTACTGTGGGACCCGTCCCATGCACTGCAGTAAGGTTACCAGCATCTCCGCCCGCTACCCACTAGACGCCAGGAGCATTTCCACCCCTTCCCACCAACTGTAACAATCAAAAATGTCTCCAGACTTTGCCACAAGTCCCCTCTGGATCAAAATCACCCCTAGCTGAGAACCAGGGCATTACACCAAGTGAAAGAAGCCAGACTCAAAAGGATGATTTCACTACCTGAGACCATGGAAAAGGCAAAACTAGAGGGGCAAACAAGGGATCAGTGGTTTTCTGAGGCTGGTGTTGAGGTGAGACTGACTCTAAGAAGCACGGGAGAATTTTTAGGAAGTGTCCTATGTCCTGATTGCCGTGGTGGTCACATGACTACATAAGTTTATCAAGCTTCACAGAATTGTCTACAAAACTCAGTGAATGTTTAGTAAACATAAATTATGCCTTAATTTAAATGTATGAAGAAAAAAGTATATGGATCATTATTAGGATTTTATTATTTGGAAAAATGTCACCAACTCTGAAGTGAACTATGAAGGTTAATGTCAATGAAAAATATCATATATAAATATTAAAAATGCTTAGCTTAAACAATGAATAAACAAATTTAAATTCTTGGGGAAAACAATAAGACAAAACAAACATTATATAACTGATCTGACAGTTTATATTTATGCTCTTCTGCATTCTGAAAGAGATATGAGGAAACAAGACAAGAATGCATTTTAAATTACCAAATACTAAATTAAATACTTAAGAATTGAGAACTGGCAAATGATTTCAGCTTAGAATCATTTTAAATCTAAAAATTTTCTACTTATCATAGAATAAACATTTACTTTGGTAGAAAAACTAATTTTTTCGAGGTAAGTTCTTATTTCCATATACAAATAATGTCAATATAAACCATATTTGTTATTAGGTTTCCTTTTGGGATGATGAATATGTTATAAAACTAGATTACATTGATGACTTCACAATTTGGAAATATCCTAAAAAACACTGAATTGCACACTTCCACCAGGCAAACATAATGTTACGTAAGTTACATCTCAATCAAGCTGTTTAAAAATGCCGTATTTGTTATTAGTCTACACTGACAAGAATGCCAAATAGGCAAATTGGCATCCAGGCAAATTTGGTGGCTGGCAGTGGAGGTAGATTCTGATTAAATCACAGATATAAGAGAAACAGGAGATGCTTCCATATTGCTGAAGAGGAGAGGAAAGGTATCCATTCCCAATAAACAAAATATTTACTTTCACTCATTGAATGATCTAGAAATCTGTCCAAGATCACGACTTTGACCATCTATTTAACCACATCCCCAACCTTTCCTTATTTTCACTATATCACATTTTGATCTGCTTCCCATCTCATCATCAAGGCTACTGATAAGCTACAAGAAATTTACCTCAAAGCTGAAATGTTCTCATTTACATTTGCTAGTCACCTATACAACAGAGCCAACGAGATATTTGAACTCTGTATATCATATCTGATGATGTACCTATATTTGCTATTTATTTGCTGTGTGTTCTTTTGACTAACTAGCATTACATTGCACTCTGCAATGTGTAATCAGGAAAAAAGCTTCCTCTGGATCTGCTTTCAAGGGCAAACACTCCTTTATGGACAACAGTGATCTCCAGGAGGATAACTACGACCAAACTTCAAGAGAAAGAGGCTGAGAACCATGTGGAATTTTGTAGTCTGTAGAAAAACAAATGTTTTTTAAAGGATTATTTTTGATGATCTTTAAAAAAAGAATTTATTAAAGATTTTATGAAAGTGCAGGTCAGTTCTATTATCCTTCTAAATTAATTTGTTTAAAAGCCTGATCTTTGAAATTCAGAAGAATAATGTATATTTAAAGTATTCTATAATTACTATAGAAGTATTAATTAATAGTAGTAAGAAGAATAAGCTATCTATGCACTATACATAAAAGGTAAAAAAATCATTTTCATGACATTTTTGAAATCATATGATGTTAGGTGGGTCATAACATTAGTACTTTTCTTTGAAAACCTTATAATTACTAATCTTTTTAATTTTTAAGCTGAGTATTGACTTTGTAATAAATGAGTGCAAGTTAAATTCTAAATCTGAAATAGTTTGAGTTATACTGACCATTAGCGCTAATTTACAAAAGAGACATACAGATATTACTTTAAGAGCAGCTTGAATTAGCTTTCTGTTTAATGCCTTATATAATACCACAATTTTTCATAAGGTAAAAAATACATATAACTCACTATTTCTACCTGATTTCCAAAACTATTAAAAGATAATACAATGTTACTCTTTCAACAAAGCCTTTCGTCAGGACCCTCTCCTCTCTCCTGGGGACCTTCCTCCTCTTTCCAGAGCCAGCCATTCCTTCCCCCAGTACTTCCTATCGCCCTCCCTGCCATATGTCCTTCCTTCTTGGGATACAGCACCATGCCACACGCTACATGTTTCAAAACTTCATCATTTTTATTGTCTGTAAGAGCCAGTATCTCTGTTCTGTTCACAGTTGTATCCTCAGCGTCTACAACAGTACTGGCACCTGATAGGTGCTCAATAGTTTCTCGTTAAATGAACTATTATCAACATTTGCATACAATATATGATATGCAATATATATAAATTATCACTTTACTAACAACTGACACTGCAAATTAGAACATTAAAACATCTAAGATAAAAAACTTTTAACTTTAACTCACTATTTTCCAAACATATTTTATCACAGAACTCTTCTTTCACTGAACATCTATAAGAACATAATGAGTACAGTTTTAGAAACAATGGTTTAGATTCTTTTCAGTAAAGGGCTGGTGCCAGATTGTGCTGCAGAATTAATTCAATGCTAATTTTTCTTTAACTTACAAGTAATGAAAAACCATCATAGATTTTTAAATAAAAAGGAGACAGAATTAGATGTGGGTTTTACATCTTGCAACAACATAGTGGACAAACTGGGTCAGGGAGAGAATGAAGGAAAAGAGAGGAAGCAACTGGACTAGGCCAGGAAAGGACAATAAAGACCTGCCCTTGGGCAATGGCACAGGGAATAGGCAGACATGATGAAAAGTCTATACAGATAACAAGGCAGATATCACTTCACATTGGGGTGGTCAGGAGCTCCAGGAGTCACAAGGCTAACCCAAGTTTCCACCTTGAGTGAGGAGGTCACACATTAGTATAAACTGAGAGACAAAGAAGACAAAGATTTGAGAGAATATAAAACTGGTTTGGGGGCCGGCCTGGTGGCATAGGGTTAAGTTTGTGTGTTCCACTTCGGGGGCCCAGGGTTCACAAGTTCAGATCCTGGGCGCAGACCAATACACCGCTTTATCACAACGCACTGTGGCAGGCATCCTACATATCAAGTAGAGGAAGATGGGCATGGATGTTAGCTCAGGGCCAGTCTTCCTCAGCAAAAAGAGGAGGATTGGTGGTGGATGTCAGCTCAGGGCTAATCTTCCTTGAAAAAGAGAAAACAAAAAAACACTGGTTTTGGTTTACATATTGATTTGGAGAAAACCAGGAATATTTAAGGGAGAGAGTTCCATACCTATATTGCCCAGAAAGAAAGTTTAGGAATGAAAAACTGAAAGAGGAACCAAAGTAATTCTAGAAAAAGCCAAAATTTAACGGAGCAAAGCAGCATTAAGAGCAGGCACACAGTGGCTGGAAGAGTGTCTTGTTCATTTATACTGCATCATTATCTTTACGTAACCCATATGATTGAAAAATTACAAATAGATTTTTACTTATTAAGTGCCTATTATGTACCACACACTTTTCAAGATGCCTCTGGAAACCAGTGAACAAAGGAAACCCAAAGATCCATGCCCTAAAAAAAGCTAGATGACAAAACATAATAAACAATGAATAATACAAACAAATAAAGTATACAGTAAGTTAAAACATGATGAATGCTATAAGGGGAATAGACCAGGAAAAAGGGAACCAGGAGTACTGACATGAGGGCAGGATGAGGTATTACATAGGGTAGCCAAGGTGTAACCACAGGAGCAGTTCAAACCGGCCGCATCATATCAATAACATAACATGAAAGTTACCTTGCAGCGGCAGCAAGCCAATACTGCAAGTTGTGGAACTGAAGCATGTGCAGGGGAGGAAGTTTTGACCTAAAATAACACCCAGAACCAAAGTTTCTTCCCCCACCCCCCAAACCCAAAGGATTGGGACACATGACTAGAACTCAAAAGTGTGACCTTTTCAGAAGCAAGCAGGTCCATTGTCCAGAAAGATCCAGCACCAAAGACCCTTTTCACACCTTACATAAATGGTCTTGCTTAATGTTCTCCCAATCAAAATCTGTCCTGTCAGTGCTTCTACATACTAGCCTGCTGTCCCTAATCCTTTAGATTTTACCCCAAGCCCTAGATCAGGGAGACAGATTTGAGCCTTGCCTCCTGTCTCCTTGCTGGTCAACCATGCAATAAAGCCTTTTATTTTCTCAAAAGCCAGTGCCACAGTAGTGGCTTCTAAGCACATCAGGCAGCAAGCCCTTGCTCAGTAACAAGGGTAGATGTCACTGAGAAAGTGGCTTTTGGGTCAGGACTTAGAAGAGGTGAGGGAGCCAGCCAAACAGTGACATGTATGAAATGCATTCTGATGAGTGTTAGCAGTGCGAGTAAAAGACCTAAGGAGACAGCACACTCTGCACATTCAAGACACAGAAGAAGCCCATGTGGTGAGAGCAGAGTGAGTGAGATGGGTGTAAGAGGAGAGATGACCAGAGAGGCAATGGGGTTCAAGATCATGCAGGGCCCTGGAGAGCACTGTGAGCCTTCAGTTTTTACTCAAAGTGAAAATGGGAATCATCACAACGTGCTGAGCAGAGGAGTGACATAACCTGTAGTCATCAAAGGATCAAATTAGCTACGGTCTTGAGAGCAGATCACAGAGGGTCAGCAACAGAAGCAGGAAACCTACCAGAAAGTATTGCAGTAATTCTGGAGAATGAGAGTGCTGGAGCCAGGGAGTACCAGACAGATGTTGAGGAGTAGCTGGATTCTGAATACATTTTGAAGGTAGACCCCACCACATCTCTTCCTATGGGTTTTTCTATCCCCGCATAACAAGACTTATCAATTCTGAATTCCACCTACTAAAGCCATGATATTAGAATACATTATACTCCATATTCCTTGAAAAAAGACAACAGACAATTATAGCAGCAATAATAATCTTTATGGTACCATTACGACCATGACTTTTCCTATGGCAAATGCGTAATTTGAAGAAAAGAAAAATAGCTAACAAAAAATTCTACAGCCATGATAAATTTAAAGTTATTTTTACAGTGAAAAAAATATATGTTTTAGTGCCATATGTCTTTGCATTCAAAAAAACAGAAAACAATGAATATGTTTAAAATGATCAGTTTTTTCAACATTCCAATTAAATGAACTAGCCAAAGAAATGTAGATTTATAGTCAAGCATATATGCTCGAAAGGCCATAAAGATGACAAGAAGGGTTACTATCTGCTGAGTTCCGATATGTTGGTGAGAGATTTCTTAGGAAGTTTCAAAAGGGAAAATTACTAGATAATTAAAGTTAGAACTCATTTTAAGATAACTCATTAAACAGAGACAACCTTTTCTTCTACAGAAGCTTCTTATAAACTTAGTTACTCCTTTAGTTTCCATGAACTGTGATTAAACTTAGCCCATTCAAATGTTATTTTTAAATCATTATGCACAAATGATTCAGTTTACAATAAATAGTATTCAGTTTATAATATGAAGATTCTCAAGAAAACTCTCTTTACAGAACAAAATTCTTTCCTTGCTGAAATTGTTCTAAAACTTGAAAGTGATTGGATTGTTTGGGAACATTGGACAGTAGGTATGAAAGAAGTAAAATTTACCCAGAGCATTTTAATATAAAATATTAAGTATCATCTTTTTCAAAATAAATATCATAAGAATTAATAAGATATTAGTAAAAAGTTATTTGTTATATTTAACTTTTGAAAATTAACTTGAGAAATTAAATATTAAGAAAAAGAATGCTTTATCTCAAGGCTCTTTTTAAAATACAAATTACATAAGTTGATATAGATTTCCCAATATCTTAGCAGAAAAAAATGTTACTCTAGAAAAAACAGCCCTCATTTTTTCCTTATGGGAAGTTTTGAAACCTCTGAAAACATCTATAAAACTGTTCATCTACTATTCATCTGTGGGGCTCAGAAATAATTATTTAGCATCTTTTAGAATTCAGACTTTACAGAAACTCATTAAAAGCAGGAGACCAACTTTTGAACAAACTAGTATCACAGAAAACATTATAGCACTAATCACCACAGTTCTATGATTTCCACTACAAAAATATCAAAGCAAAATAGCTGTCAAAGGCATAAATTAAATCAATTTCAAACTGAACAGAAAATTATTTCCTATTTTCCAAAGGCACTGATTTGGAGTGATCTTAAACCTCTGGAAAAGAATTCCTCAATTTTCAAAAATTCTGAAGCCTAATTACAAGTAATTATAGCTTTTCATTTTCAACATGATGAAATAATTTGATTCTTTTTACAAGAGGTCTGGTTTAGCTCAAAATAGACAAGTGCTTCTGCACTGAGTTAGTATACAAAGACAATAAAGATCATTCTCAACAGAAAAATCAGGGCTACATGTTGGCCATAAATCATAAATGCTGTATTCAAGCAAAAAGCAGTTTGTATGTTCTACAAACGCAACTCATTCATTCACACGAGTGACACAAAGCAAACAGCCCTCTGTGAGACTTGGCTTTAAAATAAGAACAGCACGAGAGAAAAGAATAAGCAGCAGTGAGCTGTTATCTCAAAATTCAGATACGAGTGTTCTCTGGAGAAAATAAAAAAAGAAACCCAAACCTGTTACTCTGTTTCGTCAAAGAAACCAAACACAAACTACTCCACAGCAAATGACAGCTAATGTTTGTTTTAATGTTTAATACTAGACCTAATAGTTAGTTTTTTCAGAATAATCCTATTTCTCTGAGAAAAGAAATGGAATCCTATATACCATACAAGATATTCATAATTGCAAAAACAAAATAAAAGAATAAACTAAATCAAAAACTTGGGTTTCTGACAGCAATAAATACTTTTATCCTGTAAAATTTGCAATGCTGCACATTTTTCCACCTTTTGCTTTATAAAGTGCCCTTTGCTGATGACTCACATTTCCAGTGATTTGTTATATGCTATTAGAACAAAGCTCCATAAAAGTGCTTTCTACCCTGACCTTACACACCTGGTTACAATTACATCTTCAGAAAGCAAACCAGTAGTTTAGCAAGGACATACTAACAAAAGCTGACCAACCAACAAGCAGAACAAATATTAGTGCCCACCCACTCCAAAATCTGAAAAAGAGCCCCTCCATATACTTCTTACAAACACAAGTGTGCATGCTCACACACACACATACTCCCACCACACCACAGGCAGCAGCACGCCACCACATGAGAGTAAGGATCATCCAGTTGTAAAATGCTCCTATCAACACAAAAGTTTATTAAACCAATCCACGAGAGAGTTTTCCAGTAAATGCCATTAGAAACAAAACTAAATTTATCTTTTTAGACTGTAAGCCAAAAAAAAGATCAGAACTTGAGTCAGAAAAACAGTACAGTCATTGTAATACGTGAGTTCATGGTATCATAAAGTTCTCATATTACATAAAATAAGAAAACCGTCCTGGCTAGAGTCCAAGATGGAGTCATAATAACCAAATTCTCAGCTGCAGTAAGTTTTGACCCAAAAAAAAGAGGCTTTGATCATTTCCAGTTATCAGCCACTAGGCTAGAAACATCAAATCAGGTAATCCCAGAACTGTGTGACCACATTACAAAGGAGAAAATGATGAATTTATCCCATTTAGAAAAAGAATGATGCAGATACACTACTCTGGAGCTAAATTAACACCCTATGCCACAAGGATAGGGTAACAAAAGGAAGGACAACCTGTGCCCTATTCTAAGGAAATCCATAGAAGACGCATCAGTCACCCAATTTTCTGACCATACTGAAAGTGAAGAGTTGGGTCAATCGGTCCTTTGGGCACTTACTTGCTTTGTGTGAAACTGAGCGGCGTATCTAAGAATCTTTAAAGCTCCTGACTCTACCTTCAAATAATCAAAGGCATCTACAAACTAAAATGTGTTTTCAGTTTACTGCCCCCTTTCCATCTCCTGTCATAAAACATTTAGTGTTGCCATCCCTGATATAATGAACTTGGGAAGAATATTTTCAGAACTTAAATCACCATGTGGAAAATGAGGGACTCAACCTTAGAAGCATTTCCTCTTTTGGTGGGAGTGGCAACAGAAGAAGTTCAAATCAGCTGAGATGATTATACGTGGTTCTTATTTAAGGAAGCTCATTCTATATCCTCGGAATATATTCAACTTACCTCCTTGTGAATGTTTGTGTTAAGTAATGAAGGAATAACAACGTCATTTGCTGATTACTCTCTAATTTTTTTTAAAAAGACAACTTTTTAAAATGAGAAATTTCAAAGAATTTCATATACATAGTAGTGATATTTCTCACCATGGAAAGTGGCAATTCCTGTTTGACAAACCATGAAAAGATTCTATTTAGGATGGGAATCTTTAGAGAATATTAAAGCCACTCCAGTAATTCATATACCACACATATGTTTCTTCAGAATGTATCTAAATAACAAAAGATAACATAATACGTACAAATGCAAGGTCTATGATACAATATCCCAAACACATGAAAATTTAAGACTTTAAACATCCAGTGGCCATACCAGATTTATTTATAATGCATTTAACAACAAAGAAAAATAAGCAAAAAAAGGAACAGAGAATAAAGAGGTAAGAGGTGCTGTCATCTCTACTCATGCGGCTCCTCTGCCTTCTTCCTGCCCCTCACCCAAAGCAAAATGGATCGCCTCCTTCTCTCTGTAGTCAGAACTCTCCACGTTTCTAGTACAGCACCTGTACGGTGTTAGAGCTGCAGGTTCACCCTGGTTTTCTGTACTGCAAACTCTCAAAGACCAGGAACAGTCTCTCTTCCCATTTTTATTTCCAGTGCCAAACACAGTGCTGAGTATATAACGAACACTCTACTGCATGTCTGTCATTTGCACTGAAGTTAAAACTTTAAAATTTTTTAAAAATTATATTTGTGCTGTGACTATCTAAAATCATTAACAAAGGTAAGCACTAAAAACTGCTGAGTGTTTAAATTTTAAATCTCCAGTACTGACAATAAATGAGAACAAATATTTTAGCTTTTGTATATTTAACTTAAGGTGACTACTATGTTATTATATTTCAACTGCTTTTTTTTTTTTTAATATTAGTTTTGGAAACAAAAAAAAACCAGCCAGGGAGATGAGGTAAATGCTAAGAGATACAGGTTTGAACCTTCAGATTCCTTTCAAAACTGAACCTAAGAAAAATACTGCATCTTCTCAAAGTTATAAATTTGACTTTAAGCCTTCTTTCACATAAACTAGCTTCAACTATCACTCCTTACCACATTTGCCAAAAGAAAAAAAAAGTGAATTATACCTGATTGTCAAAGAAAATACACTGCATACAATAAGTACTTTCACTCTCTATAACTACTAAGGATTTGTGTGTTTATCATTTTCAAGAACTCCTGGGTGACTTAAAGAAATTCCCTTCACTTTTATCCCCTGATTTTCTGACCTGTATATCAAGAATAAAAATGTAAATTAGAAAGATACGTATGTTGGAAGATTTGTTTGGAAAGCTTTAGGAGTGAGAAGTTCTCCATTACTCTGTACACATACTACGAAGAGTAAGGGAAAAGCACCATGTAGATCAGACTACACTGAAAACACTGGGCTCACCTAGGGAGCAAAAAATAACAAACACCACCTAGTGGAGACTAAAGCATAAAGGGGCAAAAAATCCACCTTAGGGGAAGAACTATTAGGAGAATCAGAAATGCTCAATCTAGAAAAGAGACAAAGCAAAGGGTGGAGTGAATGATAACCAACTTCAAATATTCAAAGGACTATCTCATGGAAGAGGAATTATGCCTGCTGTGTGTGATTCCTAAGAGGACACACCAAAAGATATATGACTGAGAGATGCAAAGAAGTAAATTTCTATGAGGAAAATCTTGCTAAGAAATAATCAAAAATAGAATGGACTTCCTTAAGAAGTAGTAAATTCCCAATCAAGCAGAGCTAAGCAGATACTTCGGGATATTGTAGAAGGGTTTTTGCAAACAATAAAAGAAAACTCTGTGCTCCCCGACAAATGTTCCAACCATTTGTCCACACACGCAATGAACGAGCACTTACTGAATGCCCACTACATGCCAGGAACTGCTCTAATCATCGGAGACACAGATAAGAAGGAGAAGCAGAATCCTTCCCGTGCAAAGGCATTCACATAAAGAGAAGTGCACCAATAAAAATACAACAGAATCATGTGGGAAAAGTCTAGTTTTAAAGACATCCTAATATAAACACTGAACAGGTAAACAATACGGGCCTACAGCTCAGATGAGAGGTTAGGCCAAGACACACTTCGAAAATATTCTCTTCAGCATCTCTCAGTGGACACATTTTACTATACAGCCTACAAATAAAGCACAAGTGAAACCCCAATGTCACTTTTTAGTAAACACTGCATTCCTAAACATAGTCAGCTTGTCTGCTATGTTGTAGATATATATAATATTTATATCAATCTTATTTTATAGTCACCTCACTGCCCATTCACCAAAAAAAGTAACTTCCCATTGTGCTTAACACTTGAGAAAAATGTATTTGATAATTAAACCAAATTTCTGAAGTCTTGAAACTAATGTAAGTTCAAACTGTATGAGAGCTGCTTATTTCAAACTATGCAATCTGGACCAACCTTCATACTGAGGACAGCTGAAAACACTGGACAAAATACGAAAAATGTGTGACTGAAGACACTTAAGAATCAACAAAAAACTGAAAAATTCTATGTCCAGGATCTGAGGGAAAAAGAGTACCATGATGATCAGCCCACGAAGATGAAAATGGCATCTGGGACTGCTTTCCTTCCTGGGAGTCCGTGCAATTCAGCAAGGATGCCTGAGAGGCCACGCATGCTCTGACAACCACTAGGGCCTCGGGAGACAGAATCTGGAGCACAAGACATGCAGGGCAGTGGGCGAGGAAGGAAAGGGAAAAGGGCATTCCCTGATGAGCCCCATCAGTACAAGGGGGTGAACCCCAAAAAGCTACACTCTAAGAGTCAGCGTAAACCAGAGGGGAGAGGCCCTCAAAGTACTGCAGCCGCCTCAAATTTGACTCATCCATCAATTAAACTGAGTCAACCCTGGATTGCTGACACCCCCAGCTACTTGGCAGAAGCTAACAGAAATCCTCACTGGAGGAAGATTTCAAGTTATCACTACTAATGATTCTGTTAATAAAATCTCCACCACATTACAAAAATAAATAACTACCACAAAAGGAAAGGGAAAACAGCAACAAAAACCAACAGAAACAACAGGCAACAGAAACAGACCCACAGAGGCTACAAAATTGGACCTATCAGAAATAGACTTTAAAATAATGACACAAAGTTCAAGGACAGGAATTGGTAAGCTTTATCTGAACAGGGCCAGAGGGTATTTTAGGTTTTACAAGCCTAAGGTGTCTGTCACAACTACTCTAGATATAGAGTTCTACATCCAGCAAATATATGAAAGTGAAAAAAAATGAAACACTATCAGATGAACAAAACATGAGATAACTCATTAACAGCAGACACATACTAGTCAAACTACCGAAGGGTATTTTTCATGAAGAAGAAATTCTATCACAAATAACTCACACATATAGAAGGAATAAAAAGATAAATAGGTGGGTAAAATTAAATGAATATTACCTGGATAAAACAATAGTCCCTGATAAATCTCCAAGACAGAATGGGGGGCAGGGGACATAGTGAAGCCGCATGCCTGAGGATTACCATAAATATTCAATAGTAAGACCTGTTGACCTTTTCCCAAGACAGACATAGACAAAAAGATGTTAATCTTGTCAATTTGCTGTTTTCTTGTTTAACCTGAGGGGTGACTCAAGGGTCACAAGTATTTATGAGCTTATTTTACAGGAGAACGCCCTCAGGGAAGTCATAATCACCAGATAACCAGCCCCCAGCTGCTGCTGACACTCAGAAGTCAGATTGCCCAAGGGCTTATCAAGAGTGAAAGAAACATGGATTACCCCTTTGTTTCTTTGAATCTCCTTCTGCCAAGTCTCTTAGCTCTATAAAACCTTCTGCTCTCTTCTCTTGTTGAGGTGGATTTGAGCAAACCCATGCTCCCACCTTCTCATTTTGGCCAATTAGAATAAACCTTTCTTCATCTCCAAGCTCCAATTTCTCAGTGTTTGGCTTACTGCACATCAAGCACACAAACTTGAGGTTAAGAGCTTCGGTATCAATATTACAGGGGGATGAGGAGGAGCACTTGTGGCCTGCCTCAGCCTCCACTCACCCAAACCCTGTGAGAGGGACTGTTCAGTGCATTTAGCTGAACGATGGTGTAGGACAGGAAGTGAGTTTTGTGGACAAAGTGATGCCCTTTCACATCATGCCATGGGTCCTCATGAGTGTCCTTAGCTGGAAAAACATCCTAAAGACAATAGTGACTCATTCTTTTAAACAGCGTATCATCTACAGACTTAATGGCAAAGAAGACAATATTATATGGGAAAACACAGGCTTTGAAAACTGTAAGTTGAAAAGTGATTCAAAAGAGGTGGAATGTGAAGAAGTTTCAGAAACTTATTTTATTTATATAGCTTATTTTCATGTATGCAGAACAATAATATCTTTTTTTAACTAAGTTATATCTAAAAGAATTTTTTCAATACATATAAGATAAAAACTCTGATATGAAAGTAAAAACAGTAACATTTAAAACTTTTTTTTTTAAGTTTTTATTTTTCCTTTTTCTCCCAAAAGGCCCCCAGTACATAGTTGTGTATTTTTAGTTGTGGGTCCTTCCAGTTGTGGCATGTGGGATGCCGCCTCAGCATAGCTTGACGAGTGGTGCCATGTCCTAACCCAGGATGTGAATCAGCGAAACTCTATGCCGCAGAAGTGGAGCACGCGAGCTTAACCACTCCGCCACAGGCCGGCCCCTAACACTTTTAAATATCTATGGATTTGAAATTTCTACAGAATTAAAATGCTTGACAACAATGAATGATTTAGTCATCAAGAAGGAAACAACAGGATTAAAGTGTTCAAGGTCCTTGCATTGTCTAGAAAGAGGGTAAAAGTATCAGTTAGTATTAAACTTGATAAGTCAAGGATGCATATTGTAATCACTCAAGTGAAAAGGGTATTACTTCAAAGCTAATTGGGGTAGAGACTAAAATAATAGGAAAAATTGTCCAAAACAGGGCAAGAAAATAAAGAACAAAGAACAGAGACTAGAGAAGACAAATAGAAAGCTTTCTCTTTTTCAGTTGTACTTTTTTTTTCTTTTTACTTTTGTTTTTTTTTCTTTTTTTGAGGACGATTAGCCCTGAGCTAACTACTGCCAATCCTCCTCTTTTTGCTGAGGAAGTCTGGCCCTGAGCTAACATCCATGCCCATCTTCCTCTACTTTATACGTGGGACGCCTACCACAGCATGGCTTTTGCCAAGCAGTGCCATGTCTGCACCCGGCATCTGAACCGACAAACCCTGGGCCACCGAAAAGTGGAATGTGCGAACTTAACCGCTGCGCCACCAGGCCAGCCCCTTTATTTGTACTTTTAATACTCTGCCTTACATTTATTTTGTTGTCCCTATTTCCCATATTAGACATATATCTCTGAGTTCTTCCCAGTGACTAGAACACAGAAAAAATACATACATTCATTAAAACATAGTAAGTAAATGCCCACCATGTGGGAGGGTAATGCTTAAAAGGCTGTGGATATAAAACTATATACAGTTCCTGCTTGAAGGGAACTTACAGTCAAGTGGGAGAGGACTGACAATACAGAAGGAAATAAATACACAAAGCACTTTTAGGTAAGTGATAACATGAACAAAATTGAGAGGGTAAGTGAGAAGTAGGTGAGTAAGAGAAGTCAGTGAACCCACACGGAAACATCAACAAAGAACCAACCATGAGAAGATCTGAGCAAAGAGCAGTGGAGGCAGAGAAAAGAACAAGCGCAGACACCCTCCGCCCCCAAGGCAGAAATAGGCTTGGCAAGTTCAAGACCAATGTGGGTGGTGACTAGTTAGTGAAGAGAAGAGTTGTAGGAAGTTGGAGAAAAGTTCAGGGAAGCAAATAAAGGACTCTATTTGGACCATATTAAGTTTGAGATGCCTTCAGAATATCCAAGTGAACATTTCAAATAAGTAATAAAATGCACAAGTCTGGTGCTCAAGGAAAAGATCACAGCTGGAGATAAAAATCTGTTGATTAGGTACAGAAATGGTTTTTAAAGCCATAATATTAAAGAATATCACTCAAACAGAGAGCATGGACCAGGAGCTGCCAAAGTGCAACCCTCAAGCCAAACGTAGCCTGCCCCTTGTTTTCAAAGTAAAGTTTTATAGGACACAACCACACTCATTCATTTACATGTTGCCTGTGGCTGCTTTTGCACTACAATGCTGAGCAGGTATGACAGAGACCATGTGGCCTACAAAGTCCAAAACATTTACTATTTGGTCCTTTACAAAAAAAGTATACTGATCCCTGGTATAGACAGACAAGGGCCCAGATCCCAGAGCCAAACACTGGGGCAGTCCAACATTTATAAACCAGACAGAGGTGAGGAGCAAGCAGAGGGTATGTGAGAAGGAGCAGAAAGTGAGATGACAAACAAAACAAAACTGAAAAATGCCAGGAGACTATGGAGTCCGAGAAGCCGAGAAAAAAGTAATTAAGGACAAAGTGGACAATTGTATTGAATACTGACCAGTGAATTTGGTAGCACAGTGATAACTGGTAATGCATTTAAAAGTTTCAGATTGTGGTGAGCTGCCAAGCCAGTTCTCGGAGGAAGGGAGAAGGTTAACCTGATTGTTAATCTTTGCCAATTTCCATGGTTGTAAACACTTGCAATTTCAAGCCAATAACAGTGTAACACTGAACTCACAAAGTTCCTGAATATCTAACATCTGGTTCTCCCTAGCCACTCTAAGCTGGTCTGACCCCGCTCCGACACACTGGTTACAGGGCATGATGGGCAGAGGACCTAGGCAAGAATATACACTGGGAAGTGGTGAGATACGAAGACAGCACCCATAGAAGGGTTAAAAACAAAAGTCTGAGACTCCTCAGAAATAAAAAAGTTAGCTGAATCTCCACACAAGTGAAGCAAAGCATGAAAACTTGAAATAACTGTAGAATACATCATATTCAGTTCTTCAGTAAAGCCATGTGTTACAGAGATTTTAGCTTCCGTGAGGACTGCTTACACCTTTAAAATTACAGCTACATATTTTTTAGAATACATTAATAGCTTCCTTAAATGGTAGGTGAGAGGGCACTGATGACATATGTAAATATTTGGAACCATTTGCTCTAACTAACAATTTACCTATATATGCTATTATAAAACATTAAGTAAATAACAATGAATCATGGATATAAAGGTGAAAAAATACAAGGATATTTAAATTACAATGAAACAGGTCTTCTGAATTCTCAGGATTTTTATACTAAAGCAAAGCCTCTAATAAATACTGACTTTCTATGGTCTCAGAGAAATGCAGGGGTAATCTAAATGTGAACAACTTACTGCCTGTGGTAGGCAGTATAACGGGCCCCCAAAGAGGTCCAGGTCCTAACCCCCCAAAACCTGTCAACCTGTTACCTTATAGGGCAAAAGGGATTTTGCAGATGCGATTAAACTAAGGATCTTGCCATTGCCGTGGATTATCCAGGTGGGCTCAATGTCATCACAAGAGTCCTTATAGGTGAAACTGGAAGAAAGGAAGGTCAGAATCAGAGATTTGAAGATGCTACTCTGCTGGCTTTGAAAGTGGAGGAGGGGTTCTCCAGCCAAGGAATGTAAGCAGCCTCTACAAGCTGGAAAAGACAGGGAAGAGATGAACCCCCAGAGTTCCATAAAGAACCAACTCCATCAACACCTTGACTGCAGCCCTAGTGAAACTGATTTTGGAATTATGACCTCCAGAACTCTAGGATAATAAATGTGCATTGTTTAAAGCCACCAAATTTGCGGTAATTTGTTTCAGCAGCAATAGGAAATTTATCTGCTGTCCTCTCATGACACCAATAAAGGACAGAGCCTTCATTTACTGCCAATGACTCCATGCAGGGAGCGCCTGAGACAACTTAAAAGACAGCACCCATCCAAATACCGGCACCTCCCAGTAAATACTAACTTCACTCTTTCTTTTCTTCCATTTATATTCTCCCAGTGCAGAGAGAATAGCCAAAAAGCTTTACTAACAAATTAGGAAAGAATATAAGAAAACATAATAATCTGTTATTCCTCTCCTAATAATCTAATAGAGGCTTGATCCAAGAAAATAACAGGACTCTAGCATGACTTAAGAGTCTGCACCGGGAGCTGGCCCGGTGGCGCAGAGGTTAAGTTCGCATGTTCTGCTTTGGCGGCCCAGGGTTCTCCAGCTCGGATCCTGGTGCAGACATGGCACCGTTTGGCAAGCCATGCTGTGGTAGGTGTCCCACATATAAAGCAGAGGAAGATGGGCATGGATGTTAGCTCAGAGCCAGTCTTCCTCAGCAAAAAGAGGAAGATTGGCAGCAGACGTTAGCTTAGGGCTAATCTTTCTCAAAAAAAACAAGAGTCTGCATGTTTTCATTTTCTTTTCCAGGTAATTATAGGCTCGTTTCAAAAGATCAAACATACTTTTTAAAAAGATTTCTATTTCCAGGGATTTTTTTATCCTTTAAGAAACAGCCATTCAACATTATTCACAACATCCAAAAGGTGGAAGAAAGCCAGGTCTCAACAGATAAATGGATAAACAAAATATGCTACATCCATACAATGGAATATTATTCTGCCACTAAAAGGAAAGGAATTCTAACACACGCTACAAGATAAGGGAGCTCTGAGGACACTACGCTAAGTGAAATAAGGCAGTCAGTCATGAATGGACAAATACAGTATGATTCCACTTATACGACGTACCTAGAGTAGTCAAAATTACAGAAACAGAAAGTAGAATGGTGGTTGCCAGGGGCTGGGGGAGGGAATGGGGAGTTAGGGTTCAATGGGTGTGAAGATTCAGTTTCGCAACATGAAAAAGAGTTCTGGAGATGGCTGGATGGCGATGGTTGCACAATAATGTGAATGTATTTAATGCCAGTGAATTGTACACTTAAAAATGGTTAAGATGGTAAATGTTATGTTACATGTATTTTACCACAATTAAAAATTTAAACAAAAGAAACTGCCATTTGCACTGCACTTCAGAGAAGCTTAAAAGTAATTATCACATACACTGTTTATGTGCCAAACACTTGGCACACAGTTTCTGACTCCATCCTCACCACATCGCTGAGGGAAGTACTGTCATCAACCACGTAGTACAGATGCAGAAACCGAGACTTAGAACGGGTTAGGTAACACTCCATGATCTTATAGCTAGTAACTACCAGTCACTACCAAGCCAAGCAGTAAAACCCAAAACACTGTTTTTTCGTTTGTTTCATAACACTTTATTTCCTCGCCCTAACTCAAAGCAAAATCATAACAAGGCTCAGTAATTATTTTTTGACATAGTTTTTTCTTTCTTAGAAGCCTAAAAACATGTATTTGGAAAATGTTTGTACTCACTAAACTCTTAAAAGCCAGGAATTTTTTTTTTTTTTTGAGGAAGATTACCCCTGAGCTAACATCTGCTGCCAATCCTCCTCTTTTTGCTGAGGAAGACTGGCCCTGAGCTAACATCATGCCCATCTTCCTCTACTTTATATGGGATGCTTGCCACAGCATGGCTTAACAAGCAGTGTGTAGGTCCATACCTGGGATCCGAACCAGTGAACCCTGGGCCGCCAAAGCAGAACATGCGAACTTAACTGCTGTGCCACCAGGCCAGGACATTTTGTCATTTTCAAGCCTCTGCTTATTCAGATCCTACCGTGCACACAGACTTATCATCCCAAGCCTATCTCAAGAGTGTTTGAGATGAGATTTGAACTAGGGTCTCTGAGATACTGTATTAGTCAGAGTTCTCCAGAGAAACAGAACCAATAGGATACATACAGATATATACATAGAAGAAGAGATTTATTACAGGAATTGGCTCACTTGCTTATGGAGGTCAAGAAGTCCCACCATCAGTCTGGAAGCTGGAGACCCAGGAAAGCCAGTGGTGTAATTTAGCCCAAGTCTGAAGGCCTGAGAACAAGAAGCTCTGATGTCCAAGGGCAGGAAAAAATGGGCGTCCCAGCTCAATGAGAGAATGAATTTGCCCTTCCTCAGCCTTTTTAGCTCTATCCAGGCCTCTACGTGTGGACAGCTCGACGCCCACCCACCCTGGGGAGGGCGGATCTCTTTACTCAGTCCACTGAGCCACATGCTTATCTCCTCCAGAGACACCCTTACGGACACACTCAGAAATGTTTTACCAGCTCTCTGTGTATCCCTTAGCCCAGCCAAGCTGACATAAAATTACAGCCATCACAGATACCACATTTTGTGCTCTTAATCATTATATTACATTAAATCACATAATTTCTTCCACTAAATTTTTTAGAAAATAATCTAGTGATCTTTTTAATTAGTTTAAAAAATTTTTAAATATGAGTCCAACAGCAGGATGATCTTACCTGGAGGTTACAAAAAACACAGAATCTTAGACTCTTAGCATTGGGAAAAATCTGAGCAGTCATCCAGTCCAACTTCCAGGAATCCCCTCAGAAATACTCCCACTGCCTGGCATGGTGGTTGGACTTTTTGCTGACATGACCAGCTCGACTGCACTTGGTTAATGTCACTGTAGTCTGGGGACTAGAGACCCTGGCCAAACCTACAGAGAGGACTCTTAAGCAAACAGAGTTTTCTCAGAGAAGGCTAAGGAAAAGGACATGGACCAAAGCCTATGAGAAGCTGGCTGCCACAGCAGCAGCTCGAGGAGGACGTGAGGCTGGAGGACATGAAGAAAAGCACAGGAGGCTTCTGATAGGCAACATGTGCCTTCCAGGGTGTAGAGGCCAGTGAGAACTGTGGGTACGGATGTCACACCTGAATCCACAGTACAGGAGGCAGGAGAAGAGAACAAATGGATAGTGAGTATCTGGCTCCTTCTTACAAGAGCAATTCCAGCTGCTGAGAGGGCTTCCAGTGCAGCTGTGTAGAACACGTGCTGCTGAAACAGCCACGGAGCAGAAGGACGGACGGAGCAGCACCCTAGAACAGAAGGACGGACGGAG
>NC_060275.1:4988785-5003785 GCF_021613505.1 Equus quagga
CAGAAGGACGGACGGAGCAGCACCCTAGAACAGAAGGACGGACGGAGCAGCACCCTAGAATGTACCCACATAAGAGCACAGGTTTCTTTTAAGTGATATATCCCAAGCAACAGAATAACATTTAGTACTAAAATGAATGAATAAATGATATGTGCTAAACCAACACAGATCTATGTTCTATGAAATGGAAAATTTTTCAAGGATCTGATTCTTCAGCAAAGTCCTAAAGAAGATACTATCTATATGTTGAAATAGAAAAGGCAACTTCACACATGGGGAAATCAACATGAAAAAAAGCACTAACAAAGTCAAATGATCCAGCGTCTACGGATCACACTTCTTAGGTCTAATATGTCCCACTCATGTATTGTAAATCCACAATAAATACTCCGGTTTCTTTTCAGACGGTATAAATCTTTCGCCTTTTACTAAATCCACAATAAGCACTAGGTACTTAAAATGTGCTAAATAAATATCAGTTGATTAAAAACCAGGAGGTCACATTTGGGGGCAGTGAGAAGAACTGTCTGATTAAAGCAGAAGGGCCATTTTGGGAATTTAGAATGAGGAATATGGACATACAAACCAACTCCAAGCATCGGGTTTATGCACACAAACGTCAAAGGCTATTGAGACAAAACTTTGGTTAACATAATAACCCATTAAATAAAAACTCCTGGAAGTTGAAAATTATTCCTTTCATAGTACTGATGAATCACTCAGCTCCAAAAAATAGGAACAAGGACGACGACTGCAAGGAAGAAGGTGAGCATTCTGATAAGCCCATGTTTCAGTGCGTTCCTCAAAGTAAAGTAAATAAAATGGTGAAAATAGTACATTCTATGTGAAAACAATCTTTCTTTCAGTTTAAAGCACATAAAACATGGTCTGATTCTCAATAACAAAGTACCTGCCTGAAATTAAAAACGGCATCTCTGGATGTATGTATACCATAACAGGCTCCCAGGACTCACTGTGTAATACTCAATCATGTTCAACTACAGAGAAGCCTTCCTCCCGATGTACTTCACCTATTACCACAGCACAGAAAAGGATCTGTCTTATCAAGACAATCTGAGATGGGGATGCGATGAGCTTTACAATCAGAGAGCTGACTCCTGGCTCTAATCATGTACAAACACACTTGATAAAGCCACTTAACCTAAGTCTCAGTTTCCATTTTTCTAATCTAGAGATAATAATGCCAACTACCTTATGCAGTAGTAGTTAGGATTAAGTGCAACAATACACGTAAAAGATGAGCACACTATTGGACATCAGAAATAGTCAGTAAAAGTAATAGCTGTTGTTATTATTGCAATCGTAGGTGGTCTATCATTAAAAGCACTGTACCTGGAAGTTAGTTGACTGGTTATGATTTTCATTTAGTCATTAAAGCTGAATGTACTATAGAAAACTGGAGGGACAATGAGGAGTGGCAGAATATTTTAGACAATGTAATACACAAAAGAAAGGCACTTCAGTTTCTTCGGTAAAGCACCAACGTGGTAAACACACTAGTCTTGAGTAACCACCACAGACAGTAGGCAAGCTGGACCACAGGCAACGGGAAGAGACAGAGACCACAGGCAAAGGCCACAGTGCAGACACATGAGCAAGAGACTGGATGTGGGGAGGAGCTGGACTCAGACAGTGGAAGAGAAACGGTGCAATGATGTGCCCCCGAAGCATCCCCAGAAATGGTCCAATGACGAGGTGCAATAGATAAGGAAGACAAAGCTGGGGAAGATGCCAAGTTGTCAAGTTGCCCAACCTTCAAGGCTGAGACACAGTAGCCTCAATAAGAGAAATGAGAACACTGGGAATGAGACACAGGCTGGGAGGGCAATGACCTCAGCGTTCCCGTAGGAATATCCTGTGACTGAAAATAGGGAACTATACACAGCTCAGTAAGAAGTGGGGAAGCAAGGTTTCAATAAAAGATTCGGATCTTGTTCCCAGATTTACAATATTTAATTCATATTGATACCCAACATGCAGAACACACACTTCGCACAAGGAGAGTACAAGTCTGTGCATACTTGAGACATCACGCCCGGACTTCTGACCTATGAACTGGATGTGCTTTCAAGCAGCTAAATTTGTGGTAATTTGTTATGTAGCAATAGATAGCTAATTAAAACACCAGCCAAATTATCAATAAAACAAGAGAGTAAAATAAAGGCATTTTCAGACACACTAGGTCTCAAGACACTTACCTCCCCTGTACCTTTTCTCAAGAAGCTACTGAAAGATGCTCTCCATCAAAAGGAGATAAATCAAGAAACAAAACAAGAAACATGAGTGTTAACTACACTTGTGGCAATCACTTCACTATATATACATATATCCAATCATTATGTTGTACACCTTAAACCAATACAATGTTCTATGTCAATTATACCTCAATATAACTGAAAGAAAAAACAAAAGGGAGTACAGGAGGCAACCAGGATGGAAGCTATGCTTCAGACTGAGAAGGCAGCGCATCCAGATGGAAGCAGTATGAGGCAGTAAGAAAGAGGCAGGTGAAGGCCTCGTATCAGCAAAAGTCCCCTATCACTTGACTTTCCTCTTAATGGAGGGCAGAATGCTGGGGGTACTGGGCCCAGACACCAACCTTGCCTGGCTTGTCTAGACTATGTGTCCTTTCTTCCCCCCTAGGCCCTACTACCTAGAGAAGCTGAAGACATTCATTTTGCCCATAGAAATGCTTCAACTTGACCCCCTCTACAGCTGAAGGTAGAAAATGTTGAGTCTGGAAACAGAAAACACGGGGCAGCCACTCCCTCCAACCACATTTCCACTGGACATCCAACACAGCGGTCTGGCCAGACACTCCCTTGAGCGTAATGCCATGTAACTCGAGGCCTTGCCCAGTCACCAGTCTCAGGGGCTTCTGTCCTCAGGGAGGTGGGAGCTCGGTCACCACCCGAGATGCTGTTTAATTTATCCTCTCCTGGAGCCTTCACGTATAGTGGCAATACTACCTTTTCCTTACACATTCACGTTTGCTTTTGCTATTCAGATTTTCAAAACTAACTAAACAAACAAGTAACATATTTTAGGAATATATACCCAGAAGTGTAAACTATAAAGAACACCAAGTGGATGATTACCAAATATTTAAGTCACAATAGTAGTTACCAGTGAGGGGAGAAGGTAGATGTGTCTGGGGAGAGAGCTCCAAGGGCTTCCAAGGAACTGAACATTCTACTTCTTAACCTGAGTGGTGGGTATACAGGTGTTATTTTACTATAATTATTCTCTAAGAGTACATATTATATGTTATTTGTGTCGATGTTATATACACATATCACAATAGAAATTTCAAATGAACGTTACATGAACAGGATGGAAGAGACTGGAAGTTGCTTCCCAACATTGGATTTCCCTTCCTTTCTAGAAACTGAAACATGGGCAATGTGACCAGCCAAAACGCTACATTTCTCATCATCACTTTACTTGCAGCTAAGCTCTGGTCAATGGACTGTAACTCAAAGTACCGTATGGGACCTTCAGATAGGTTCTTTTAAAGGCAGAGGGTGACCTCTCCTCTGACCCCCGGCCAAACCCTCAGCCTAGAACACAGACGCAATGGCTGGCACCCCAACAGCTGTCTTGGACCATAAGGTGACCTGGAAGGTGAAGACCCTGCTCGGAGGACAAGAGGACAGAAAGACAGATGCCTAGGTCTCTAATAACATTAAGAAGAATCAGACCAGCTCTGGACTAACTCCAAACTTCTTTTATGTGAGCTAGAAATAAACCTGTACCATATTAAAACTAATGTAAGTTAATGTTTCTGCTCTATGCAGCCAAACTAATCCTAACACAGAGTAAAAACTCTGAGATGAAATGTGCAGAAAAAAACTAATTTACTGTTTACTCTTTGCTTGGCAAAGTACCAGATAAATCATATATATTGTATCATTTATCCCTTGCAACTACCTGCATCTCACAGAAGAGAAAACTGATGTTAAATCTGGTGAAATAAAGGAGTAGGTCATGTAATTAGAATTGGCAGAACCTGGTTCACACTTAGGTTCACTGAATCCAAGTCTTCTGATCTTTCCACATTAAAACTGAAATTAGACATTCAATCAGCCTGACCACTCTCTGTGGACAAAGGCCTTATATTACCTACTCTCGCTGTCTTGCACTGAGCAGCGACACACATACATGCTGTGAAAAAAACTAACATACTATAACTCTATGCCTGGGAACCTACAATCTCTTACCTAGAGGAAAAGACAATAAACTCTAAAAATAATAATAAAACAAAGGGCTAGAGGGGCAGCAGAGGGGAAGAAAAAATGGCATTCACCAACATCAGCCCTTTTGAAGGCTATTTTCTCAATCTATTAACTCTTGTTTTTAAAAATCAGTTAGTAGATTTAAAAACTCATTTTTTTAAAAGTGATCAAAATACTACATATGTGTAGTGGCTTTGGCATGTGAAAATGTCCTTTCTTTTCAGAGACTGTGGTGATAATTGATAACTGCTGTTTGTTAAATGTTATTCATTGGACAAATGCAGTCTGTACCCTGACACAGGTCCAAAAATTGCCTTCTAACATATTACTTGCCTGTGTGATTCCAAAGTCTCTGAATAGCCGGACCAGGCCAATTTGCCTTTACAAAGCACTTTGCGTTAGCAGATTATAATCCAGCCTCTGCACAAACATTTCCAGTTAGCGATACATAATGTCCTTACTGTTAGAAAGTTCCTGTTGTGTTAAACTGACATCTGTGTCTAACTTCCAGTTTCCACCACAGTTGATTGGGGACCTTCTTCTTGGTTATGAAGACCTTTAAAGGCTAGAAGAAGCAATTAAGATGTGCCGCTTCCTCTCTGCCTAACCCTCTAATTCTTCTCTAGGATCCCTCAACTGATGGTGTGAAGTGAGACCTTGCCACATTCTGTCCCCTTCTCGGTATGGTCTCCAATTAGCCAGTTTTTATGATGTTCTAAGAGTAGGCTGAATTATTTTAGGTATTATTGAACAGGGCAAAATGGAGCAGATCTTTAAATTTCTGAAATATTATCCTAAACACTCAGTTTGTTATCAGCTAAATATCCCAGTTCACCGTTACATAATGTGTTATGTCAAGCCAGACTCTTAAATAGTTAATTTTTCCAATTTAAATGCAGGACTTTACGTTTAATCTTTCCTTAATTTTAGCCCCCCAATATTTTTTAATGATTTTAAATCATGATAGTCATCTGTTATTTGACTTATCCCTCCCAGGTTTCTGTCATCTAAAAATTTGATAAGGTTTTATGTCTTTATTCCAGATGTTGATAAAACTTCTACTAAAAAAAGGAACCACTAATTTAGGTAACTTCCAAGCCATAAGTATTATTTTGTTTTAGATGTGATATATATAAATAAGAGCTACTTAGTGACAAATACCTAGAATGTAACTTTCTAAGTACAATGCCACTATGACATGAAGAACCCCATGCACTGTAAGTTATGTAAAACTGGATTGTTTTTTAGAGGTTAGGATAGATGCTTTCATGGGCAAAGGTGATCCCAAAATTGCTCTGCAAGTTTCCACCTATGCATCTCACTACCTGTATAAGCAGAGCTTCCATCTGCCTTCCACAAACAATCCAAGAATGTAGACGTTACAGAAATACAGTTGCAATTCACCTGGCAGCTTGATGCCGAGTACTAGCACATGACAACACATTGATTTTACTTCTACCTCCATGCAGACGTCTATGTAAAGAAATCCATTAGGCAGACAGTTCTCATCTCTGTTGACTGACAGAGTGACAATTGAATACTTTTCACCTTCCAAAGAGACTGACAGTTAGACACTTAAACAAGCCTTCAAGTTGCAATAATAGTATGAAACACTTTCAATTACCTGAATCAAACAAATCCATGATCCTACTGGTTGAATGCATTTTTCTGTCTGCTGCTATGCCTGGCTTGGTTTACACTATTATTTGGATAATTTTGTGCCTATTACGAGAATGTTTTTCTTGAAGAGTAAATTCATTTTATAAGTGATGATTTATTTTTTAAATGTTAGAGGTTTCTATAAACATTTAAAACATGGGTAAATATACAGCCTAACCAAAACCTTATTTCTTATTTCTCCTTATGCTTCTGAACTTTTCAAACCTGATGCTGTACTCTAAAAAGCATTTTATGGAGTAGTCAGCTCTTGCACTGTCATGTCCACTATTACATGAAGACTCCACAAATATAAGTGGTACTACAATGATAACAGACTGATTAAAATGCAAAAATCACTTAGGATATTTGATCTACTTATTTTACATTCCTAGTCTTATGGATCTCATCACTCCTGTAGAAAGCTATGGTAAAATTTAACAGGTTAACGCCCTTTCTCGGTTATAATCTAATGTGTATGTTCATTAACAAAAAAAATCACATGTGAGAAGCATGAAACATATAGAAAAGGTCCTGCAAAAATCAATAAATGAATAGGGACCAAAGAACAATGACCACACCTCACAAAATTGCAAAGACTGAATGGCATAATGCTTTGCTGTACCCCAGCTGATCACACTAAAAACCAAATTCATCCTGATGATTTAAACACAGATACTGCAGACAGGATCAGCACTCTAATACACTACAACTGTGCTGACAGAGATAACAGAGTCAAGACCGAGCAGAACTACTTCATAAAAATATGATCAGTAACAGGACGGTCGGTCTTTTAAATCAAATAATTACATCAAAAATGGCTGAACCATTTTAAGAGCCAAATTTAGTGTCAGGAGTAAAAAGACCTAAAAATAAAAGTCTTCACATATTTTGCCTAAATATTTGCCTTAGTAACAATGATATACCATAATCTGGTAGCTTTGAATATTTAGAGTACTTATTTCTACAAAATAGTTTTTGTTTGTTTCACTTGTAAATGCAGGCAAGTGACAAACTAGAAAATAATCTCATCTTTTCAAATTTACTCCAACTTTTCAAAATAAGCAGCAATTGCTGCTTGGCCTAAAAACCGTGCTTTTGAGAAATGCAGATAACATGGGAATGTGGAAACACTTGATCAGAATGTAAACAGATATAGTTAATGAATATAAAAATTAAATTTCTCACTAAAATCACATTTGGCATTTCTACTAAAATATGAAAACCAAGCAGTGGCTTTTTAAAAATGACTATAGTTTGTGAGCAAATATCAAAGAGAAATAAGAGCACTTTTTTGAATTATTATTAAAGGACTTGGCCTTTCTTCCTAAAGTCAGATTACTAAGCTCACAGCCTTTTAGGAGTCAATACTATTTGAAGGTGCCAATACAGAATTTACTGTGTGCACAACATAAAATGACTGTGCAGAGAGCCTGGCTGTTGCAGGCTATGCAGCACATTGATTTTCTGAGAAGGAACGCTGCCTGTGTTTAACCTCACGGTGTAACCCTGCTGTACTACATGGAAAGGGATCATGCATATTGATTTCTTTATTACAATGCTTCTTGTGATCAGTAAACATTCACAAAACAGTCTATTTTCAAAGGAAATCGTTTGGTAAAAAATTCACTAACTAGACACTGGGTTTTCCTTTGAATTCTATGCCATCTGCTTTTAACAGATAATAGCACGAGACAGGTTCTTTTTTAACTTTCAGTTGCCTTTTTTCAGCGTCTTAAAATAATGTGCATTATTGGTAAATCTGCACGAATTATCTGTTCCATCATTATATTAATTAGGAGAAAATGAAGTTCTTTAAACAGGTTTATTATTTTAATACTTCAAAATTAAAGTAGGTGAAGAAAGATTCATTGCCCTTTCAACATAACTTCTTAAAACAATTTTTCCCAGTGTGTCTATAATCTCCTCTAATAACATTTTAGGAGTCATTGCTTGCTATTTCTAAACGAACACATGGAAACTTATACGCTGTGTTGGTGGTGTATCCACAGTGAGGAACTTAAAACATAATAGTAATGGAACATGAATTCTATATTGCTTTCTTTGGAGACAATTAAACTTATAAGTCTGTTAATGTGTAGTTTCTAGAATCGATGTAAGCAATTAAAAAACTGCAACAGAAATGTTTTGTGAGGCATAATTACTATAAGGTCACTAGATATTATTTGGAGTCAGTTTAGTTTATCACATTACGACATGACAGGACGTGAGGCAAAAATTATAAATTCCTTCCCTAAATCTGTCCTTTTCTGATCTAGATGGATGAAGAATAATTAACTCTTAATTATTCAGATGACTTCAAGGCAGTTTTAGGATTCAGTAAAGATTGCAGTCATTTTAACCAAGGAAAGCAGTCTCCCATCATTTATCAAATCTTGCAACTTGACCAATGATGAATAAAAAAATCTATGTTTACCCACAGCCCTAACTGCTACCTTAGAGGTTGTTAAGCAACAAATTTCCTTCAAACTCCACCATATGCAAATTATCAGACATAATTTGCATTTTAAAGTATTTAACTCTACATATTTATTGGATTTTGAGGCCATGCTGATCATTGATTTATGTGCTTCTGGCAATCATATTTCCATATTTGTATGATTTTGATGACAGTAATAATTCAAATATGCAGAAAGTTGTTCTTTGAACAATATCTTTAATTACGTCCTCAAAGCATCATTGTTTTGCCTGGTGTCCTGACAAAAAGAGTTTGAAATAAGAAATGGCATACTAATCCAAAATGCATAGAAATATATTTGTCATATTCTGTATACTACCAAATGCACAGAAGTGACTTTTCACATTAACCAATCCTTAACCTTAAAAAGGCTACAAAGCTCAGCAAACTTGCACCTAAATACTTTTATTAATACTGACACACTTTCACGACAAATTCAATCACAGTTCATAACATTTCTGTTCAAGATGCAAAACCTGCCCCATTTATTTTGCCACTAACTCAAAAAGTTTTGCTGCCATCTTTTTTTTAATTGAAGTCATCACAAATTATGTGCTTTCTTATGAAAGCTATCAAGAAATATAATCATTAAAAGATTCACAAATGTTTTATCTATTTGTTTCTCAAATACAATCATCAACCACAGCTCCTGTAACCACTGCCAGGATACTTTCACCTTAATTTTTAAGATGATTTTTACCATTCAATTATATAAGTAATAAATATTCAGACACACACAAATATAGCCATGAATTTTAGCTAAGTAAAACTGATGTTAACAGTCAATTTCAAGATTAAGTAAAAGACAAACATATCTTTTTTCCCACAATCTTTTTCAATTTCATAAACAGACACATTTTTACATGCAGTTATTCTGTAACAACTAAGATCCTAAATGGTGCTTAATCAACTCTGCATGTTAACCATTTTCAATGAACAATGAAACGGGTTTATTTTATAAAGTACAGAAGAATTCTCAAGGATAAAATGAAAATCATTAAAATCCAACTTTAAAAAATAAAAATTTTTGTATTATGAAATCAGAAATCAGGCCCAAACATACCAGTATTAAGTTCTTTAGCTATTTCAAAAATCTGTGATCTTTAAATACCCAGAGAATGCAAATTTGGGGAGAAAAATATTAACATGTGCTCAAATTTCCCCAGATGGATATATAAAAAAGCGAAACATATACATACATATATTTTGTATAACATTTTAACTATGCCTTTTAAAGCACATATAGACATAGTGTTTTAAACTCCTACTGAAATTTACATTAATAGTTACTCTTTAGAGAAAGCTAAAATATTTATTTATGGATGCTTAGGTCAAATTTAGTGACTAGCATAGTTGAGTAAATGTCTACCTGTTTTTATGAGAACACTTCAAGCAAATAATCATGTAACATAAACCCAAGTCAGCCACCCCGAAATGAATTTTAATTAGGAAGGCACAATTCAGGAATATTCACAATCTCAGAGCCATTCTAATTAAAACAAAAGTAGGTTGAAATAGTTTCTAAACAATTATATTATGGCTATTTTTACACACATCATTTCTAATAATCATACCAGACATTTTATACATCACAGTTTTCCTTTATTATTTTAAACTCAATTTAATATTCACCTAGGTAGTAACACTTTTCTAAGAGTTCTTTACTCATTAAAACTGTAAAATCTTGTCATCCTCTAAGTATGTAAATAGCAGTTAGGAAAATACATGACATTTACTAAACAGCATTAAAAAAATAAAGACAAACTGCTATTTATATTGTAGTGATGCTCAATTGGGCTGGGAAGGAAGGTTACAGAAATATTTTCAGTTCTATACACAAAAAGGAAAAGAAAGAAAGGAGAGGGACAGGAAAGAGGAAAAAAGGAAGGGAGGTAGGGAGACACCAGACTAAGAGATGGGGAGGAACGCGGAGGTGGGGGAGGAACTGCAGGGACACTCCTTGACTCCCCCTAGTGGTCACGCAAGAAACAGCACTGCGGACTCTCCCCAGCTGACAGTATTTACAGAACAAGCGTGGCGACTGCTGTTGCGGTGGCGGATGAGAAGCGATTCAGACAATGCTGTGAACAGGAACCCAAGAACTAAGTGTTCTGAAGGTGAACACTAGAGCCAGTCAGCTGTCTCTCACATGCCTGTACATTTGAGCACAGACGACAGCACACACCAATGGGGCCGGAGTGCCCATACATTAATACCTGTGTACAACACCACAGCGGTAGGAGACCACGGTTAAGTAACTAGGTTTATCACATCAAGTCTCATGCTCACAGCAGTTTCCCTTTTCACTCTGTTTTTTTGGCCCAAAATAACGCAAGTGGAGAAATACGAAATCACACAGAAAGATATCTGCATTACGCTATTAGTGTGTTTTTAAGAAACAGATATGAGTCAGAAAAATCAGCAGTGAAAGAGTGAAATAAACTGGATTTTAAATCAATCCAACGCTCTTGTATGAATCACATGTCCTATACAAAATTCTCCTTCCGTATAATCCTTTTTACATAATTACCAAAAAAAAAGATATATTTCAAGAGATTACTCTCAATTTTACACCTTTCACAGGCTTGAACTAGATGAAGAAAAGTCTGCTTTCCACTGTGAATATTAACTCAGAAAATATAATGAATAAGGAAACAGAAGTCTACACAGACACACAAAAAAGCTAGTTCAACGCGACAAAAATTACTGTGTATCAGTAAAAGAAAAACACACCTACAAAGTCAATAGTGAGGAAAATAACCTACTAAAACAGTGCATTCAAGGCAAGCATATCATTTAAATCAAACTTCAGCACAGTAAAAAGCAATAAAGGAAAACAACAATAGCTTTTATTAATAAAACTTAAACTGTTAATCTAAAAGAATATGTTAAATACATTAAATGGCAGGATTTAAAAATCTGCCTCTGATTATATAAATATCAAAGCACAAAAATAATATTCTTAGTAAATAATCTCCACATTATTCAACAATGTTTCTCTGTGAGCCACGACTGTTGCCTAATTCTCTGCTTCCCTTTCTGAGGTTCATTAAGGTGCTACAGGGACTCATTACTGTCTATCTCTTGCCCTGTCCCTTAATTGCCCTCTAGGCACTATCCTTGTAATCACTGAAATGTTCTTAGCTTGGCCAGGTGCTCCCCAGGGCATCTGATCCATCTCCACGGTTTAGGAATCAAAGTATACAATCAGTATGTCCAGGTTCAAAACGCCAGAGGGGACAGGACTAATATTGTTTGCATTATTAAAATCTGTGTTCCTTGATCCTTTCGTAAACTTGCATTGCATGATCTCAGGGTGGGGTCAAATATCCTTTGTCCTTTAAGGTCTTTAACAAATAAAAGATTTTCATGTATGTGTACAAATGTATATATGCATATCGACACTAACCTACATCCATAAAAAATGAACTGCATACCAAAAAATCCCTCACATTTATATAAATTTTAAGTGTCCTGGAAAAATAAATCCATTATTTTTATGTAAAGTAGCCTAACTGAAGTTGTGAATTTCAAGCCCCTTTGATTCACAAAGACTCATCTGATTATTCCAACTATCCCTTAACAAAATGTGTGAATGAAATTTCTTTTAATTAGTTACAATTGTGGCTCATTTCTTAATTGGCTTCTATTATAATAATAAATATATACAGCAGCATCAATAAAAAATACAAAACTAATTCATTTGTCTTCAAGGAGAAAGTGAAATTTATATATAAACTGTGAAAATAAAATTCTCCTAAAATCTTGGCATTATTTTTATACTTTGTATAGCTGAGCAAAATGCTTATTAATAATAGATTAAACAGTTGTAGCCAGCCATATAAATTGGCAGTTGATTAAAAAAGGATCTAAAATTGCTGTCTTATAGTGTCACACAAAACCGACATTTTTACTTGTAGAATAAAACAAAATGCTAAACCTGAACTGCCTGGTTCAACCAATACCTGCAGGACATAAAATCACATCGATATTATATATGTGTGTGTGTGTGTGCACACACACAACTCAAATAAAGAAAAACAAATATTCAGTGAAAGAAGACAGACAAATTACACAGCAATCCTGAGGAGGGGGGGAAAAGTCAAGTCTCTTTTTTGTTGTTGCATTCAAAACCGCACATACACAATAAATTCAGACTCATTACTCACTATCACGCAGTTATATTTACGGATGAGGGTGAAAAGTCAATAGTGATACTTACTATCTCAGCGCTGTGCTTACAAGCTGCTTCTACAGCCCAGTGGACAGACACATGTCTAACTGCAATGCACATTTTAAGTACTTTAGAAGAAAATACATATTTTTCCAAATAATAAACCTGTATTTATATTATTTTGGCATGATTAAATTATGTTTAGAATATTCAGGTGTGGATCCAGATTTAAAAAAACATGGATTTTTAAAATACAGACATATATGTATGTGTGAATTACACTTGCAATAATATTTAGCAAAAGCCAGTAAACTCAGACAACACGAGAGATAAATGGCTCACAGTGCTTCAAGTTAAAAGCAAAAAGAAATTAAAAAATAAGATGATTGAATTTAGGAAAGCAATAACTTACGGAATTATAAAGATTCTTATAATAGCATATTTTTTTACATAATTCAATAATTACTAGTATTTCTCATATACAGAATTTTAAAATGTAAATAATTTGTGAAAAAACAAAGTAAATAATGGTATTACTATACATTTACCCACTGATCAAAGAGGAAAAAGTGAAAATACCACTTTTTAGTCATTTTAAAAAGATGTTCTTTAAAAAATAATGATGCTGGATGACTAAGCACGTGAAATAAGAAAAATGTACAGGGCAACTCATTTATAGTAATTCAACCTTCATCTTCTGATTTAGTTACTGCAAAAAATCTATCATAAGTTCAATTTGGTAGTGAACTGTAGCCATCTACTGGAAATGAACAGTTAAAGCAAATGTTTAATACCATGTTTCTCTCTAAGAAACCAGTATTCTTTGTGCTTAATTTAGTGGACCAGAAAAATGAACAATGCTAGATACAGTAAGATAAACTTTATTATATCAGCCTCACAATCTCAAACTTGTAAAGATACATGATTTAGTAGTTTAATGTATTATTTTTAATACACTTTTCGATGTATAAATAGCTTTCTATCACTAAAGATTTTCTTGGTCTAATTTCTCCAAGCCTTACATTTTTAAATCATGTAGTGAAACAAATTCCAAAATTGTTACTAAAGTTTTAAGTCAAATTACCCAGCAAGTGCCTTTAGTTACCAAATTATAAGCTACATGTATAATCACAGTTTTTGTACTATATTTTACTCAGCTTGGCATTGAAAGAATTTTCATAGACATGAAAACAAAAATTAAAAAAAAAAGTTCTGGCCAAAACATGGCCTTTATTTTTGTGGTAGAGAGACCATTTAAAACACCAATTCTGTGTAAACATCAGCGTTGCGTCCGCACTTCCTGCGCGATCAGATCAGAGGGAAGACTTAGGCACTAAGCGCGATCTGCTCAACAGCAATGCCACTCCTGATGGGGAAGAAATCAAAACCGCATCCTCTATTTCACACTCCCTCAAACATTCCTTCAGTATCAACAACCTAAGGCTACGTCTACCACTGATTCCTTTTTAAGTGTAAATGCTCAAGATTAGAATTATTCCTTGAATTACCAAGACCTAACAATCTCTGCAACACAATGAGTTAACTTCAGTTACTGCTAAAGATACTCAAAAGTGAGTAACTGAGCACTGGTTAAAATTATTTCCACAGACATAAATTTCATCAAACAAGAAGAATTTAATGAGCAACGTACTAGTATGTTCATGATAAAACATAAACCAACAATGTAAATTCAAATTTTTTCAAAAACAGAAAGAAGCTAAAATCGTTGCTTTCTTTCTTTCAAATGGCGTAAACAATTTAAGTAAGTTATCATAGGGAAGTACTTAGTGTACATCATTACATTAGTTTGATGATACTCTGATACTTGAAATCATTAACTAATGTATGAATTATATGAGAATTAACTTTTTTCAAATTTGTTAGGTTGCAATATCACTATTTTGTAAAAGATATTACTGAAATTGAAATAAATCACTATGAATCAACATACGATGGTGAAATCCATTTAATTTCTAAAACCCACTATCCATACACTAACATTTTGAGGACAAAACAGATTCAATTTTTATGACTAGTAACATTTCACAATAGTTCTGCAAATTTATTAATAACATACTTAGATGAGGAAAAATTCTCTTAATCTTGTAAGCCAAAGATATAAAAAAAAAAAAACAGTATTTTCCAGATGTTTAAACATAAACTCGTATTACTGACTGTACTTGGCAAGCAGCAGGTTTAACAGCTACAGTGTTCTTCTCTTCCTCAAGATACAGAAAACCGAGACTGGGCCTCTTGAATAAACCTCTAAAGTGATTCACACTGAAACCTCTGTAACTACAACAGCATCGTCCATAACAGCAAAACTAAGTAAACGTCCAAGAAAAGTCATAAAATTTCAAAGCAACCAGCTAATTTGCTTGGAAAAACATATATCCAAGAGAACCACAATGACATTAATTTCTTACTGCAGCCAA